>NC_031799.1:73429433-73496250 GCF_001522545.3 Parus major | reverse complement strand
AGGAAAATGTCTTTTACATTTGCTACCTGCATTGTTTCTAAGAAGTAAAATGTATTTGGATACACCTAGTGATACACAGCTATTCTTATTTGAAATATTCTTACTATTCATTTTCAAAAACCTGTAGGTAACTACACAAAGAAGAGAGGGAGAGGATCTGTCTTCCTGTTCAAAACCCCATGCCATGTTCTGTGTGATCACTGTCATCATGGCTCTGATGGAACAGTAATTATTGCAGTGAACAGGACACCTATCAAGTGTGAAATCTTAAAATCTCAGAGAGGCCTTCCCCAAAAATTGTTTTCATTAGTTGTCTGTACTTTGTACATGCAATTCATACACATATTACTTTATTCTCTCTCCAAAAGCAAATATGTACTTTTTTTCTTGGATTAAATACATATAATTTAAACATGTGACTAGTTTTAGTTTAAACTGTCTTAAGTACTGAGGTAAGAGAGGATCTCTTAAGAGTTAACTTAATTCTTCCCAGTTTAACTACCATGCAAATTTTAAGCAATAAATGTTGTAGACTAAATTTAAGCCAGATGTAAAAGACAGAGAAGAAATACTTTTCTGCCACTACCAATACATCCTGAATACCCAGTAATGCTTTAAAGCACCTCATTATGAGAGTCCCGTTTTTGTTCTTATCCAAACATGAAGCCTGCAGTCCAGATAAAAGAGTTTATATGATCACATCCTTCCTGCCCCTTATGAGGGAAAGCAAAGCAGCACAAACCCTGGGTTTGCTGCGGGGGCTTCAGCACCCCACGGGTCTGCCATTGACTGAAAGCTCTGGCACCTTGATGCACACTTGATGCACTGACAGCACAAGACTTTAATGCCCAGAGACATTTGTGCCTCCTCTCAGGACTCGGCTACCTGCTCCAGCACAGCCCAACATCCCTGCCTGTTCCCACTGTCTGCTCCAAAAACACAAGATATTTCAATACTGCAACAAAAAGACAACCCTAAAACTTTTGACCTAAACAGAATGTGCTAATTAAACACAATTCTAACTGTTAACATCTCCAGCTCTGTGTAAATGTAAATGTTACCTCTTGGGCTAAACAAACCAGCAGTGCAATGAAATGGTGTTTAATGAGTGTGTGGAGCATAAACGTGGCAGATTTCAGTAAAAGACTAGCCAGGCTTTAGGCTTCCAGGTTGATCCAGGCCAAGGGTTGTGCCAGGACAGCTGGGACCACCTCCCAGCAAGAGATGTGGGTCAGAAGCACAGCACAGCAGAAGCCCATACTAGGTCTGTATGGCCGCCCCAGCCCTTGTTACTGCGCTGTCAGGAAGTCTTTACAGAATGCAACAATGGTATGGGTTCGTTCGGAAATAAACGCATTCGCCGCAGAGATCAAAAGAGATACGAATGTTTCACTGTGTCACAGCCAAAGGATCAATGGGAAACTGATGCTCTGGGGAAAGACAGCAGAGACACAGGAAAAGGTGCAACACTGTGTAACAAGAAGGAATACCAAATATACAAACCGTAACGACAGGCGAGGAATGGAGTAAGACAAAAACCAGGCTACAGTTCAAGTGTGTAACAAGAACAAACTACTAAACCATTTCACATCCTGGCATGAGACTAAGTATTAGTGAGGTGGTCTTCAACACCAAAAGACTTGGGTTTGAAGTGACATTTTAAAAAGACAGTTTTTACTCATTAAACTGGTGTGAGAAACCGTGCAGAAGCAGCAAGCAGACATATGTTGAATTTTCACATTTGCATACTTGTTGACATCCCATGAGTAATGTGAGGAAAAAATATTTCCAATCAATTTATGACAATGCTGCAGTAATTTCTGTTAAAGACATGACACAGGCCAGAGCTTCCCCCTCCCTGCCAAGACAATTAGAGCACACATTCATCTGTACCCTGATGACACTTTCACTCCATTAACAAACAAAAAAGGTTACTGACTCATGTTGCTAACCTGGTGCACTTTGCCTGAAGTTCCTGCTCTAATTGGACAAGGCATTCCTACATCCCACAAGCAGCTACTGAATTCCACAGAAAAGAGCCATTTAAGTGGTTCAAGTCAAGCATTTATCAGAATATTACCAGGAAATAAACAGTAATCCGTCTAACTGTAGTGTGGAAATTACATTCCTACATTTTAATGTAGGGGAGATGCAATTAGCTTAATGAGAACTTACAACTCCAGCCTTGCAGCAGTATTTCCATTGACAAAAACATGGTGAACTCACCCCATTCCAAACCAAAATACTAACACACCACACAAGTGTTCCCACCACTTCCTCTGTCACCAAGAGCCATTATACTGCTAACATTTGATGCTGGATGTAAAAAGTAAAGCATCTATATTGGGAATGTTCCAGATCTGAGCATCACCAAGATACATTTGTAGCATTTTTTGATGGTTAAGATGAAATTTTTTGAAAACTCTTCCTGTATGGAGAGTTCAGCATATGGCACACCATCCATTTAACTTTTGGTGGGTTCAAAACAGTAATTAAAGAACTAGAAAATCAATATCCATACATAATTGTTAGTCTGAGTGAAGCAGCTGAGCAAGAATGAAAAGCAGCCTCATTGACGAGATCTTAAATGTTCCTCTCCATGTTTCAGAAGACCTCATGTACTCCCAAATTACTACTCTGAACTATACAGAGAAGTAGCTTTTCTGTTGTTTTCAAGAATGTTTACAGACCTCAGTTCAAATCCATATTTCATTTCAAATCCTAGGAATCTCATTCATCTCACATCCAAATTACAAATCCCATTGTCTAAAACCAGGGCAAGTAGCACTGAATCTTATCCCATTTTAAGCAGGGTTTTTTTTAACAAATTTTCTTGAATCCATCAATCCAGTACTTCAAAACCTGCTCCAAAGCTCCTGGAGGTGAGCTGGTTTTACCAAGTTTCAGCAAACACAGGTAAACAATCCTTCTAAGCAAGTTTATTTAATATGCCAAACCATTCTTTCTGGCCTATTTGATCATACTGGCAGTCATTTTTCCCCCCTTCTCTCCTCCTGATTTTAGCATATTTATATGGTAATTTGTTCCCAAGTATTTATTTTTAATATATTTTTGATATATATATGTGTGTGTATGTATGTATCTATATATAATCTT
Organism: Parus major; assembly: GCF_001522545.3. Lineage (NCBI taxonomy): Eukaryota > Metazoa > Chordata > Aves > Passeriformes > Paridae > Parus > Parus major. The sequence continues at coordinate 73,493,133 of NC_031799.1, read as the reverse complement.
TTCCTACTCATCTCACCTGAGATTTGGGTGATTCAGTCTGCTGTCAACCACCCACCTGAGAGAGGACTGGACAGGTGACCAGATAAGCCATGGTTCTGGACCAAATTCAAGCACTACCTCAGAAGCCCGTGAAACCTTTTCCCTGTGCTTAAGCAGTTCCATGATGGGCCTTGAGGCTACAGGGATTTCCCTGCACCCCCAGCACATTACATTTATCCAAGCACACAGGGCTTGCACCCAGTGCTGTGAGGAATGGAGGCCTTACATGAGGCTGGTGGTACCAAATAAGCTGATACCTCTCCTTGTTCACCCCAGTTTCACAGACAGGGAAAGCTCTCACCCAGCACAGCTCTGGGCAGGGAGACCCACCTCTTGTCTCTTTTCCACTTGACTCCTTGCAAGATGTCCCAAAAATTCACCTCCTGCAGAGTGGCCACCCCACCTTGGTTACTGCTCTGACAGCACCATAAACAACAGCAGGGTTTTTCAGTTCACCCACATACCTGCAGCTCACTTTTTTGGCATGTGTGTCCTAATTTCACACACTTTTGCTATTTAAACCCCTGTAGATAAATGTAAAAAACCCCTGTAGAAATGGCACAGCCATTTCCAAGCACATGTTTAGCTGAGCAGTAGCGTGTAACTAAACACTGAACAGGTATGTGGCGTCACTAAAGGACAGGAAATGATTCACATGAACACTTCTCAGTGTTAGAACAGAAAAGAACCAACCTTTATTCTCTGACTCCAGTACTTAGAGATTCTCAGCAATGACCAGGGATTGGATAATTCAGTTACCACCTTCCCAAGCACACTGGTCATGAAAGATGTCCATCAAAAGACATTTCTTAGAAGGAACATGATAAACAACTTACGTTTATAGAATTTTCATGGGAAAGTAACTAAAACTATGAAAACATTATCAGAAGGCTTTAGTTTTCAGGGTGACGATTTGGTGTGCACTGATCTCTCAGGAGAGATCAGAGATGCATGCCGTGGTAGTGTCTGCAGTCTCTCCCACAAACAATTGCATGGTTTTATGTATTTTCATCTGCTACAGATGCCTTGGTTTGTGCTGTCACACTGCAGCATTCCCCATGTTCCTTTTATCTCGCTCTGGTTGAATTTCATATTTGCTTTTTTGTCTCAGGTCTCAGCTTGTAGAAATTACTACAGATCCTAATTACTACAGAACCAAAACACTCTTCTGAAGGCTCCATCTTGAATGGGACAATTTTCATCCTTTCTAAATACTTCATCAAAAGGCAAGTTTTCTTGATGACCTCTAGAATTTTAAATAAAAAGCTCTCATTTTTACACCTATGTTTAGGTGTAAACAGATGTGTTTATACCTTACATAGGTATAAACATATATTCCTTAAGATTTCCAGTAGTTTCACAGGCTTCCTAGTCCATGGTTCTGGGAAAAAAGTAACACATTTTATGATTTCTAAAGCTAGTCTCTAACTGGTTTCTTGGGCTTAACCCATATAAACTACACAACTTACCGTAATTATAAAATATTCCTAATGGCAGCTAAGAAGTATTTACCCGACAAAATACATTTTAAAGTGGAAGCTAGACCTTCATAAAAATACTTGAGGTTCCACCTCTTTCTGATAGTAAAGGTGGTAAGCTTGGTCTTCCCTGATGCTTTCAATGGGATAGTAATGGGTTTTTTCATGGTATTTTGCCCCTGGTATATAATTTGCAGTATTTAATGATTTTAAAGCCATGCCCTGGAAGTAAGCAAAGGCAGCAGCACAGAGCTGGGATGGAGAGGATCACCATCAGAGAGGAAAGCAGAAACACAAAATCCAATCTTTAAAGCTCTAAAATCACAGAATTACTGATTGGTATATGACGTGTTAAAATATTACAGCTGTTCCTGAAGCAGCTGCATGTTCTGAGTAAAAAAAAACTGTCTACAGCATCCCCTAGAGAAGGGTGAGGAGGAGGAGGGAGCAGGAATGCACAGAGCAGCTCCCCAGGGATGAGCTGGATCAGCATGGACTGGACATGCAGTGCCCACCAGCCTCAGCAAGCAAGCAGCACCTGATTTGATTTTCATTCATAGAAAGAAATGAGCATTTCTGAGTATCAGGCTCCTACAGAGATCCATGGTTTTGCTAGTAGCTTTCCCAGTTCTTCTCAGAGAGTGTACATGTAATATCCTGTCCAAAGAATCCCAGGATATTTAGGGCTGGACTTCTGGTCTCCCTTGTAAGTGTCATCAATAATGTTGGGCAAAAAGTTTATTCCTCTTTTACAGCAGATTCTGGTTAAACCCAGATGCAGATGTTAAATACAGACTGTACCTTTCCCCCTACTCACTGCATGCCTCAGTCGTGTCTTTAGACTCCATAAAATGCAAACTCTGCACTCAGAGCTTGGTAGGACACTCTGAAGAGACAGTAACGAATCACCTCATGAATTTTATGGGAATCATATGAGATGGTGACACACAAGATGAAATTCCCTGAGTATCTACCTAAAAAGTAATGGTGGAAAGTAATTTGTATGACTTATTATGAAGCAGTAAAATTTTCCTCAGAGAGAGTAAGTTCTGAAAGGATCAGAGTGAAGCTATCAGACCTCAGAAACCAAAGAAATTCAAGGAACTGGTAGAAAGAGGTTCTTCAGAAAAACAGATAACCTGGAGAAAAGAAGTGCAAGACAAGCATCAGGTGCTTCAGGCTAAATTAAAAAAACTGATGGTAAATATCAATGGAAGACAAATAGGAAACAATAAGAGGTTACTCTGACTGCATCCAAAAATTCATCAGCGATCTGAGAAAAGACTGCAACAACAATGAAGTAGAGTCATATAATAATATTAACACCATTTAAGTATTTGGATCAGTGATGACAACTGAGCCTCTGCCTGTATCTGAAACATTAAGTTTCCCCCCAAAACAGGGAGCTGTGATGCTGTTCCTGGGGACAAATCACCACCCATGGCTTTGAGACTGTCACTTGTGCTGGGTGGCAAGTTCTGCACTGGGGACTGAAGGGAGGAACTCAAGGCATTTCCCTACAAAGCAAAAACAAAGCAGCAGCCACCCCAGACAGCAGATGGCATGTGTGTGTGAGGGCAAGCACACCTGTGGAGGTTCTCAGCACACCTGAACTGGAAGTGCAAGGCTTGAAGCGCAGATTTCTCCTCAGGTCACTGCAGTCTGTACCCACAGGACAGCTGCACACAGCCTGCTCTGGCCAGACCCACACCTGCCTGTGGAGCCCCCACACATCTGGCTGAGTTCTCACCTGCAGGGGTCCAACACATCTGGCTTTGCTCTCACCTGCAGAGCCCCCACACATCTGGCTGAGCTCTCACCTGCAGAGCCCCCACACATCTGGCTGAGCTCTCACCTTCAGGGGTCCAACACATCTGGCTTTGCTCTCACCTGCAGAGCCCCCACACATCTGGCTGAGCTCTCACCTGCAGCTCTCACCTTCTCCTCACATCTGGAGGAACTCTGACCTGCTGAGCTCCCACACATCCAGCCACCCAGCTCCAAGGATTTACACCCTTGCCTGCTCCTCGTGCCCACCCCTGGATGACAGAGGGAGCTGGAGGGAGTCTCCTGCTGCTCCCCCAGAGTGGACCATGGCCCTGAAGGATCAGTTAAGACCTCCAATTACTCAACGTTCCCACTCAGCAATATCTCCAGATAAACTGGAGCACCCAACCTGAGCTACACCTCACACATGATGACTTTGCTGAGCCTCCAGTCCTCTCAGACTGCCCAGGGAATTCAAATGGATGTATTTTAAAACATTGGAGGTAATTTGCTTAGACCCTGAACTGGAAGTTACCAGAAACACCTTCCTTTGGAAATGCAGGTCATAAAACAAACCCATAGTGGTTTTCCATATCCTCCCACAATTTCTTTTTATAATAAGAATACTTTCCAAGCAAAGAATCCCAGCAAGAGGAGGGAGATATTTGAAAATCAGTCTCACAAAGAGTTTACCCACACATTAGAAACCCCAAAACTTTAAAAAACCTTACCAACAATAAAACCTTGCAGTGCTGAATTTCTACTACCAACTGACTATCAGCCCAGAAAATCTGAATGTCAGCTCTCCGAACTGCTACCACTGGCTAGTACTTGAAAGGAAGAAACCAGATACAAAAGAAAAGGGATGGGAAATATTTGATTCTGCACTGACAGTTGATGTTCAGTACAACTGACAGTGTTGTATTTGCTTGTACATGAAACAGGAAAAACAGGCAAACCACTTGTCACACAATTTCTGGCTGCACACTTATTGCTAAACCAAAATTTAAGGGGCATAAGCATCCAAAAGACTCCAGTTCTACTGTATGTAGGACACAACTCAGACTGGTAGTTCTGCTCTGAACAGTTATAAATGCGTTTCTGTAGAGGACATATTCAGTTAAAAAAAGGGTTACCTTTCCTCTGGTTTACAGAGGAAAATAGAAAATTCTCTGTTTTCTTAAGTATGTATTACTAGAATAATAAACACTGGATTCAGTTATTATATTAACTTCATGGATAACTTCACAAGCAGGCAGGGCAGTAAATACAGGATATAAGTCAATGTCAGGTTGTCAAGATGCAATTTCTGCAGCAGGTAAACAGGCAAATGGGAAACCTCAACAGGGCATGGACAGGTTTTAGGATGCCAGGAGATGGCACTGAAAAGTAAAAATAAACATACAAATAAATTAATAAAGTTTAAAGAAAATAAAAAAGGGGGGGGGTAAAAATGAGAGGGAGAAAAAATGGAGGAAAAAAGGAAAAATAAATCCAGATGTGCTGCTCACAGCCAGACAATTTAAGGTTCCAGAAGTTTATGCTTCAGTGAGCTGATGTGCCCCAACACTGCAGCCCTGTTAATGTACCTGACTGAGCCAATACCTGACCACAGCCACAGCACAACAAATCCAAGCACCAAGACCCCTGGGATCACCACCCCTGGCACTCCAGGCGTAGCAAAGTACTTAAAACTCTCAGCTTGTGATCAGAAGGAAAAAGATAGTGAAGATGTCTTAATGGTATCAAAGGTTTACAGAGATTAAAAATACTGGTGAGCTCTATGCAAGAACTTCAGTCAAGTTTTGCTGAGGAGAGTTTCAGAAAATATTTTCCAACATATCATGAGTGATAAACCATTTCCTGTAAAAATCCTTTATAATAATAGTGCAAAAAACCTTAACCTTCAAGATGAATTCAAAAATGTTTTATTAAATATAAACACCAGTTTGCTTATTGTTCATGTGCAAACTCCCGGCTGAGCACAATTTTTCATTTCTTCTCAGTGACATTTTAAAAAATTCTGATCAAATTGCTTGAGAACACAGAAAAGTTCATTAAAAAAAAAAAAAAAACTTACACAACTTTCATATGTTTTTCACTTCTCAGTTAAATACAAATAGAATATTAAGATTCAGCAAATATTTGTATTTAGGATGCTGTTTACACACTACCCGAAATTGACTTGAGATATTTACGTGGTATTAAAGAGATTCTGATCTTGAGCCATGAAAGTACACACATAGAATACCAGATTCACGGAGTGGTTTGGGTTCGAAGAGACCTTAAAACTCATCCTGTCCCCTCCCTGTCATGGTAGAGACACCTTCCACTGTCCCAGGTTGCTCCAAGCTGTCCAACCTGGCCTTGGACACTTCCAAGCATGTTGCAGGAATTACACTGCTATTCCATGCTTCATTTATTGCCTTTATCCTCCTTTCTTCATTTTCCCTGTTTCTTAGCAGTAAAAGAGAAACTAATCTTGCATTACTCTGGAAACTCTCAAAAGCAGATTTCAGGGTAAGAAGTCGGCACACGGGAATTACAAACAGCAGAGAACAGGGATTTGCTGTGCTGATCCTTATCTTCGACAAGACTCTTACCTGCAGAAGGAAGGGGAAAGAGACTTTCTTTTACTGGCTGCTGCTTCTGCAGCCTGCCAGCATTATCTCTGCTGTGCTGTGGCAAAGTGCTGCTACTGCCAGGGGTGGGAGACGGGAGGGAGAGGTTCCCAGACCCCACCAAAGACTCTGCACTAGCCACTTTCAGCACCAACTGATGAACAAAAGCCTCTTAAGATTCTTTTCTTCTTTCTATCAACTATGTATGTTTTTATCAGCATACACAAATAAATCAATTTATGCCTCCCTGTTTCATCTTTTATACACAGAAAAGCAGAAGAGAATTTTTCAGGCACAACCACTTCAGTTTTACAATGCATAATGTTCAAATCATTATGAAACTATGTTTATGCCACATAAAGTTGTTATGAAGAAAAATTATGAATCAAATTGTAATATACACTTTTTTCAACAAGAAATATTGATTCAGGATTCTGAACAACTGCAAAAAACTGAGTGAAGAAAAAGGTATTAAACTTGCAATGAGTATCATTTAAGCGAAAAGGAATGAACTTGTGATTTACCAAGGAACTCTCCTGTTTCTGCATTAACTGTTAACTTAATACTGAACAGGGAAAAAAGAAACCCACAGAAATTTCAGTTCTCAGCTAAGTGGTGAATATCCTTCAGTCCTGTCTTACATCTAGTGGAGACAGATTAAAACAGAGAAAACCAGACTATACCTGAAATGAACAAAACCAAGTAGCTGCCATCGAAGATAAAAGGACAAGGAAAGGTACACCACAAAGACCCATGACTAAAAAAAAACCTTCCCAACATATCTGTCATATTAATTCAGTATTATGTATAATGTATCTGCATGAAGTTTCTTTCTTCAAAATAAAAGACAGAACTAGAAAGATCTCACAAGAAACTGTATATATATATATATATATATATATATATTTATACAGAAATCTGCATTAAATGCAACATTTTTATTTGCATCAGCAGATGGCTGCACTAAAACAAAAAAAAAAAAAAAAGAAAATTCAACTGCTTGTTTTAACACAGAAATTATTTTTCATTAGGAATACTATTTCTCACTCTCAACATGACTCAAACTGAGACTTGAATCTCAATCTCGTACTCAAGTTAAAATACTCTGCTTTATCTTCCAAATTACTGATGCTTGACTTGGTCCTGTGTGTATTTAGAAAACACACATAAGTTTTTTAAAATATCCTTTTATTAGTATATTACAAGAAGACAGCTTGTCAGCACAGCACCAGGCATTCACAGCTCTGGATTTCAATTTCACCTCAAAAAGCCATTCCCTCCTCAGCAGGGTTTTACTAGAAGGCTGGAGTCAAGTCCTGGAATTATATTTAGTACTAACTATAAAGTATTTATAAATCTGCATTGAGTAAATCAAATGTTTAATATATATTTTAACAAAGGGTCATTTGTTATGTATTTTAGGGCAGCAGTTAGACAAAACACTGTCTTTAACACCTTCTACTGTGTGCTTATTGCCATACATAATACACACTCTTCATGCCTGTAACCTGTTTAATAACAGACATTAATTATTTATTAGCCCTCTATAAACAATTTATAAATGTACTCTTACTATAAAGCATGACTGGACTGGCCTTTACTCCCACAATGAAGGCGTCTGCAGAATTTTAACTGCTGCATTAAGAAGCAAACCCCACTTATAAAGAACTTAACAGCAATACACATTCTGGGATATAAAAACATAGCCAAACAGCACAGCCCGCCATTTATCTCAGAATTCAGTATTATGCAGGGGATTTCCCAGCAATTTATGTGAAATGGTTATGATGGCACTGTTAACAAAACTGAAGTCCTGTTTAGGTGCAACAGAAGGAATTTTTTCATACCTCTGTTACGCATCTGTTGGAGAAGTTTAATTTTTCACCTTGGGTAGGCTGGAGTGTCTTAAAAATACTTTTTTAACAAGATCACCCCAGGCACGGCTGCCTAGGGTGCCTTGCTTGCTCAGGAGAGAGCGAAAATTTTAGGAAAACTGTGTATTTTACCACTCTAGTTTTCAACAGCTTTGGAAATAATGATGTACGTTAACTGAGGGTCAGTCTTCTCTTTCAGACCAGCTGACGCTCTATGTATTTTTAGTATTAAAATCAGTTAATAGTTTTAGCATGTACAAGGCACTTTGTGGCTCCTTCTGGCACAGCACTGGTTTGATTTCTTCTATAAATGTTAATTCTTCTTGCGTGAGAACTGCATTAAATTTAAAGCAAATACACCATAGCAAAATGCAAGGAAAGTTCCTTAATGGCAAGACACAGGGAACAACACTTCCCTCTAAGTTTTCAAGTCTGCTGTTTGCACCTCTCCTCTCTGGGATTTTTCTCCAGCTCAGTGAGTAATCAACCACAGCTTTGTAACACTGCTAAAACTTGTGGCATTTTTCTGATTAAACTCAGAATTTTCCTTATGGAATTTTCCTTATGGGACAAGTTCTTTTCTGAGCAGCACAAGATCTGAGCAAATGGTGAAACATCAACCTCACAAGTATCGGTAGCGGTGCTACATGTGTCGCCTGTGTTGCTCATCTCTGAGATCATGTTCAGGAGAACAGAGCACAAGTAGGGCCACGTGTAAAAAAAATTCCTAATTAGGAACAAAACAGCACAGACTGTTTAACTCCATGCTCCCAGTGGTCTGGAGTGATTCAGGAAAGAAACACTGCACCAGGGAAATATAAAATACAAAAAAACCCAAGGGCTCACAGTGTAAGATTAACTCATGCAGTTCAAACTACTCATCTATTTAAAGTCAATGAGAAATATAAATCACGGTCAAGGCTGCTCTTTGTGCGTGTGAAAAATGCCTGTCCTTAACAATAAAATGCCCTCTTCAGATCTCATTTATGCCTTCTATGTATCATCTCACTTAACATGGATACACAAACAGAAAAACAAACCCAACAAGTTCTTGCCCATATGAAGCCCATGGGAAAGATGACAAGGGAATAACTGCATAATTTGAATAAAAGAGAAGCTTTGAGTTCACATATGAAGACAAGACTAATAGTTACTTTTTAAGATGTGTAAGGAAAACATAAGCAGAGCTAACACAGAACATTCAGGTAAAAGAAAACATTAGGAAAGACACAGAAGAATAACCACAGGGTGACACACATTATGTGTCATTTAAGATCCTAGGCAAGACAGCCCAGAGCTGGATGGACAGAGGTACCAGGTGGGAATTTGAGCAGCAGAGCTGGCAGTGAGAGCAGAAGGAAAGAATACACCTGTAGTGACAACACTGGGACGCAAGAGTTCAACATCTCCTACGAGCTGCCTCAGGTCTCCTTCTAGCAAGGAAATGGAAATGCCAACACAGCAGAGAATTTCCTGGTGTTTCCATCATGCCTGTACATGTGATGCAGCCTTTCCACTGCCTGGTCAACAAGACAAGCCCACGCAGGATCTGCAGTCACTAAAAAGGTCTCAAGCACCCTCCAGGGTGATGAACACAATCCCTCCAGGATTCTCATGCAGCTACCCAATCCTTTGAAGATCGAGTCCCTGGAGATGCACAGCTTTGAAGGTGTCCTCAGACTACAAAGCAACAATCTAAGGTGGAGGAAAAATTGCAGGGAATTGTATGGGAATAACAACCGAACAAGCAAACCTGAGATAAAGATCTTTTGTAAAGTCCAACGGGAACCGCAAGACAACCCTGGCCAGATCAGCACAGTTAAAAACTGCTTATTACTTCACAATGTGTTCCTTTCTCAGTGCCTCTGACCTAAATAATGTCCTTGCTTCTCAGGAGGTGGCCACTCTGTGGTTCCTCACTGCTCCCTCTCTCCAAGAGAGTACAAGACATACTGTGACCAAAACCTAAACCCAGTGACTCTGCTTCTTGTGCCCCAAAGGAAATGGCAAAACCCCCAAAATTAAATGCCCTTGAAAAGGGACAAGAGGTGGGTAAACGTTGAACTGTATCAACCATGAGATGGCATGACATGGAGATGCACTTGAAAATGTTCATCTCTGTGGTGTCTGTCAGACTCTCTTCATCCCTAGAAATGTGGGACTGCAGAAAAATGGGAGCATCTGGAGGTACAAGTCTTGCAGCCACAAAAGTGAAAGAAACCGGAGCCCCATGCCCTTTATAAATTATTTCTGTTGGGAATTTCTGCAATTTCCCCAATCCTCCCTGAGGATGCAACAGCCATAGAGAGATAATTTTTCTTAAAATATATTGTAGCTTGTCATGGGCATCAACCATCAGAACAAACTGAAGTCCCATGAGAGCTCTGGGACTGATGGTGAGCAAAGTTAAGAGTGCTTAACTCCTGACAATCCAAACACCCAAAAAACAAACCTTTTACTAACCAGACCTGTTATGGCCAAGAAGGGAAAAGCAGCATCTCTCACAAAGCCCACTCCTCCCCTTCACACACAGATAGCAGAGACCTGGCTGGTGCACAGGAAGAGAATCCAGGTGGTTATCACACCTTTTTTGTCTCCTGGGTTTTTAGGAGAACAGTCTCCTCCACAGGACACAGGAATGTGCCAAGGTTGGTTTGGAATGTCTCCAGAAAGGGGGATTCCGAGCCCCCCCACCCCCCTCCACCTCCCACCCCCCAGCCCAGGCAGCTGTCCCAGGTCTCTGCCACCCCAAAAGAGAAGCCAGAACGTGCTCCATCTCCTTTCCAGACCTGCGGGGACATTGGGGACAAGCTGCTCACCAGTGCTAACCATGAACACTCCTCAGGGAACCCAGCCTTGCCCTTTGTGTCTTCAACTCTCAATGCCACACTTAAAAATCTAAGCCGAAAGAGTCACTGCCACCTCCCCATTTCCCTGGAAGGCCACTCACTGAAACAAAGGAAACTTTTCTCAGTACCTTTCACTGTTTTAGTAATCTTACTTGTTCACTTTAATAAACATGAGCCATTGCCTGTTTGTGAAAACTTCACATGGAATTAATGAAGGCACCATTAGTTGCTTGTTCATGAGTTTGATCACACGCCTGCAGTGATGATCTCATTAAACCATCCAAATATTAGAGTTTTGGGCAATTTTTTTGGGAAGGAAAATACAAGGTGTAACAATGATTTCTTTTTATATTCAGCCTTAGCCAACATCACTGAAACCATTATAAGGAATGCAGGAGCAAAGGTTATCTCGAGGCTGCATTTTTTCATCATTCATTTCATTTGCCTCAGATCTGAATGTACTTTCCTTCTTTTTTCACTCAAAAGCCTTCGAAACGGTTTCATTTAAAACAGTAGAAGAAAAATACTGTTCTCATTTCAAGATATGTCAGTTGTTTCCACAACAAAAGTTGATAAAGTATGTGACATTTTGATTCAGAAAGTTACTAATCTGTTACAGACTTCATACACCTGCACTATTCACATATAGAGGCACCAAATACCTGGAGAGGGTATTAAACTAATGTGGATTTGACCATGGCATGGAGAGATGCTGGAGGCAGTATCACCCTCTTCAAAACAAGCTAACACATACACCCCAAAAAACCCTAAAACACAACAAACAAAAAAAACCCTCAAACCAATTTCTCCCCACAAAAAAAACAAAAAAAAAAAAAGACAAAAAACCCCAAACAACAAAAAACCCCCACAAAACCCAAAAGACCCACCCAAACCACAAACAAAAAAATTCCCATCCTCGAACTCTCCAATCAGTGCTTGTGACTTCAATTTGGAGCTGAAGCATTCAGTACACACTACCCTAAACTAGGAATATGTTCCCCTGATGTTTCAGAGTATCTGTGTGTTAAAAACAGCCTTTCAGAGCAGCTCCTGGGGCTGGTGCTTTTCCCTTTCTCATGCAACCTGTGACCTTCGCAGGTGAGAGGTGGAACATCAGCCCCCTGAGGTGTTTTTCACACTTCCCTCAAGGTGAACAATGGGTGGGTGCAACCTTTACAACAGCAGGACTGAATTTCAAAACCAGTAACCTGAAGATGGAAGATTAACAGGAGACACTCGATAACGATGGTTTGACAAAGCACTGGGAGTTCCCCAAATTCCAGTGCGTCTTGCTCCACCTGGCCCCTTTCATTGTCACCCATTCATCCCACCTGGGCTGAAGGGTTTTGCTGATACCCGAGTTTTATGTGCATTCTACATAAATACATATTTATCTGTTAAAATCTCTGCTGCTTTCAGCGCCCAAGTTGCTCTGGAGGAGGGAACAACTTCGTTCCTGCTCCAGTTATCTCCCTCCCCCGGGCTGCCATGAAAACAACAAATGAAATCATATGGATGATGATCTTGTCAGGTCTCATCAGCAAAGCAAGAGCCGGCCCGGTCATTATGAGAATATGAGATATAAAATATAAGCTTGAAACAAGACTACCGAACTTTTATACACCGAGTTGAAGTCGCTCATTCCAGCTTTTCTGTAACAAATCCCTTTCCTGCAAGGATTTTACAGAACTTTTCATGGTCATGAAGGACCACTGGAAAAAATAGTTGTACAAATGGCAAAAATAATGAGTCAGCTGTTCAGTTTATTTAGTTTCTCTGCGACTTGCAGGGCAGTTTAAAACAAATTGCACAGGAAATTCAGTCAGCAAAATATATTAAAAAAATATTTTTAAAAACTTTATTAGAACTGGATTTGCAAAGAGAAAGAAATTTCCAACCAAGATGCCAACAATGTGATTATATTAGCCTGCTACAAAACAATTAAAAGTAATGAAATTTCGACTTCTCACTAAGTGTTAAGAAGCTTAAGCTTAGTATTTGGTTAATCCTTCAGTCCCACGGAGAAGCCCTCACACAGGCCAGAGTGCATTCTGTAGGTGGTAGTGTTGCCCCACAGCTTCTCAGCAGCATCACTAATCCTGGAGCAGGACACTGACAGCTCCAAACACCGGCAGCTCACCTAAAACCACCTTTTATAATGTAAATATGTACTCAAAGGTGCTCAGAGACCCCCTAAGCCAAAAGGCTGAGGTGACAGCTAAGGGTACAACATGAACCTGTCATTAAAAACAAAACTGGTGCACCTAGAGTGAACTGCATCCTCTAGCAGAGATTTGTGTCTGAGGAAGGACTCATGACTGCCCTCTCTTAGGGAGGAGCAGGGAAGGAAGGACTAAACAATTTTTTTTTTAATATATATATATAAATATATTATACATAAATTTAAAAATTTAAAAGCCTTTGGGCATACACGCCCCCAAAATAGCCCCACCACCCCACACTGTTTTAGGTGCCAACTTTAAGGCTTCATTCAGCTTTGCCAATGGCTACTGGAAGGTTCAGGGTGCCTACTGGAATTGCTGGGTGGTGAGGCTTCCAGTGCCCAGCTGGTCCCAGTGAATGGGATACATCCTGGTGGCTGTGGCAGCCTTCGAGCAGCTGCAGCTCCTGCCACAGACCAGGCTGGCACCAGAGCACTCAGACAAAGCCTCTGCAGAGAAGGCAGTCATCTCCTCACTCTGCAGAGCAGGGGCCATAGAATGTACTGTGCAGTATGAACGAACACCTGGGAGGGGATGCACAGAAAAGGCACCATGGTCCATTTATACTCAACAGCAAATGCCATTTAATTCTCATTTTAAACTCATAATGGCTCCCAAAACCTGCCCCTCTCGCCCCCACCTCCCAGGCTCCACAGGGACAATGCTGGAGCACTTGCTGGAATCACTACACTTCACTGAGGCAAATCTATAGATTTTCATCTTGAGTCTGAAACTTTGTTGGGAAAGGGGAAAAGAACTGATGACAGTAAGATCTGTGAAATTATGGTTAAATAGGCCAAAGTGGGTCTTAAAGGCAGAAAGCTCAATGTGAGTGATGTTTAATATTTTCTTTCAAAACAATGTTCATGTGGCTTTCAGGGAAGGGTAAGGTTATTCAGAGCCCTGAAAATGCTGTAAGATGTGCCATCAAGTACAACATCTGGAATTTTGAAGAACTCCATCAGACCACAGACCAGACAACCAAAAAACCAGAAACTTTAGTGAAACGACTGAGGATTTTGCTGCTTGGGGAAAAAAAATTTAAAAAATTTTAAAAAAAGAAGATATTTCAAAAGAAATTACATTTTAATGTAATATCCCATTTTATGATTCTCCACTTTTTAGTTTATATACTTTTTTGTGTTTTGAAGCAGAAATCAATTACGTCTCTTTTTTTATACAAACATCACCTCTTAAAATAAAAAAGAAGCTTCAGTGAGAACACAGTTATGGCAGCATCAGTGAGAGAATGGAGTAATGAAGCTGATGCAAATACTTCAGACCAAGACTCAAACTTCCCCCCAACTCTGAAGTGTTCAGTTTCCTGGGAGTCAGTGTGGGCAATTTGGCAGGCATGCTCATGAATATATTAACTGACAAGAACCATCCTCCCCCTCCAGTTAATATATATCAGTAGGAAAACATGTAGAGAGGCTCAAATAGCTAAATATCTCAGGCTAAAAATATCAAGAACTCCCTCAGCTGGAAGTTGTTAGCAAGAGCTTTGATAAAAAAAAAGGAACCAGGACAGCATAAATTCTTTCCTTTCCCTGCAGAAAATAAACTACATTTGGGAGGAAAGTATTCAAAACATAATAAAAGAGGTGACTCACCCCTTTCAACATGCAGCACACAGTGCATGGAAGGAGGGGAGGTGGGACAGGGATGCAAACCCAGTGGAGGAGTCCTGCTGGGAGAGCAGCAACTCCCAGCTCCAGCTCAGCTCCTGGGAGGTTCAGCACAGCAGCTCTGTCACACACACCCCTGCCCTGCGGGACCCCTGTGCCTCCTGAAGGGCTCCAGAGACACTCAATGACCACACTGAGTAAACGGGCTGCTCCTGGAGCCTTCTCCTGAGGGTCGTGGGATTCTCCTCCAGAAGGCACCAACAGCTACAGCAAGGAAGAGTGCAAGACTATAGATATTTTAAATTCACCTCTTAGCCAACAGTATTTCCAGACATGGGCTGCATTCTTTATTTCTTACATATTTCTCAAACTTACCTTGATGCAGTCCAATGAGAAAACCCAGAACTAGCAGAGCCAGCTTGGCAAGCAGACACACGCACATCACCCAGTTCTTTCATTTTTGGGCAGGCAGGGTATCAAAAAGCAAGCCCAAACCACCTACATTTAACAGCCTTCCACACTCAGAAGAAAAAAGGAGCTGAGCAGGGTGGACTTGTCTCAGCTACAGACATGTTGCCTGCAAACATGTTGTCTTATGACTACTAAACCAGAAAATAATTTACAACGGCATCCCATTCCTTCATTTTGAATGGAGCATCTCACATAAAGAGAAAGGATCTGGCTAAGGCACACCACATGTCTTACATTTCATAATCACATAATTGGCATTTGTGTATCACACTGGGTCACATGCCAGAGACACTCAAAAAGGTTTGGACCCTTCCAAGTCATCTCCAGTGCCTTCTTCCCTGCAGTATCCCATGGCAAGGTAGGATGCCTGTACACCAGCATCTCCATTTCTTGTAGAAATAAAAACTCAGGAAAGAAAGAGAATACTGGTGAAAATCTGTATCTGAACATCACTTGAATGCCCAAGAGATTGATGAAATTTACTTAATTTTACAATCTGTATGACATAGGTAAAAAAATATAACTCTGCAGCTAGGAAATACTCAGATCTCAGCCACCTGAGAAAGAAATATTCTTGGACTGTAGAATACAAATACAGAACAATAGGAGTGGGCTGGAAAATGATTGTTTACTGAACTTGAATCTTGCAAAGTAAAGGGAAAAAACCTTGACTCCAATGTAAGAACACCTCAACATCTTCACTGAGTGTCACAGCATAACTCATGGATTGTATCACATCCCTGAAAGAACTTTTTCTAACAGTAATTTTTCAATTTTACATGATGGATGAAGACACACAGAGGTTCCAGGAAGCTTGCTGTGCTGAGCAGTGGGTTGAGGGAAGAGGCAAGGAGGTTTGTCCCAGCAGCACCTCTAAGTACCCAGGCACATTGTGTTAGCTTAGAACACACAGAATTTTTATCTGTTACCATTACAGCCGTAAGGCTGTGGGGCAAAGAGGGTTCAAACACACTTGGATCCTTGAGATGGGTCCTGTATTGTTTCAAAATGTGCTACACCTGTCCCGTCCGCTTCGAACGCTCATATTCAGCTAAAATATCTAACAGCTGGCTTAAGAGCACCAGCTCTCCACCCATCTGAGATCCCTCCACCACCTCCAGAACAGAGCCCTCCATCCTGGTTTTCATGCTGCTTTCAGAGCTCCCCCAAGCCCTGGAACCAGACTGTGAGGTTCTGACATACACCTACGCAGAATCAGTAGAGCTGGAGGGAAAAAATCCCCACAAACCAAAAAGTGGGCAAACGAGAAAGAATAAAATTTTGGAGCACAAAAGCTTCTGCATGCCACTTGGCCTGTCAAAGGGTAAGAAAAAACCTCTTTTCTCTTTTTGGGTAAACTTGTGTTAATTGCTGGAGGTGCTGTCCAGGAAGAAACATGGATGAAAGCTTGATGGGGGAATTAAAATCTTGATTTAACTAATTAGCATTAGGGGATTAGTGCATTTCCAGACAGAAAAAAGTTACACATATGGACTGCTTTTGCTGTTTTCAGAGGCTTTCATTCACCCTGCTCTAAACAAATACTTTGCTTTAAGAAGCTGGATTGTTGGGTAGTCCTTTTGTTGGTCCTGAAGATAAGTAGATACAGGTGCTGAACATAAAATCAGCTTTGGTGAGGTATCTACAGTCATTACACAACCAACAGAAAATTTTGTGTTTCCACACCAGGCAACAAGACAAGGGTGTAGGGCTGACATTGAACCAGCTCAAAAGTGGACCAAGAATGCAGTTACTCTATTAAATCTGAAAAAGCCCCTTTTAATTTTATTCCACGTTTGAATTGAAACTGTTGGTTTGTCTTTTTTCCCCACCAATCTCCTACTTTTTCAAGACATGCAAGATTCAAGACATGCAAGCAATGCCTGTTTGCCTGTTCTAAAGAAAGATATCAACCCTTAATACATAAATGTTGTTATATACATTCATATACACCTATAAACACACACAAACACAGTGAGAAAAGCTGGTGCTGGGAGAATGCAACGCTCCTCTCTCTCTTTCAGCCACGTTAACTCTAAACACGGTCCTGGACTGGGAAATGAGAAACACCAAGAAAATTATGGGCTTGTTAAAAACTGCCTCTCACAGAACTGGACTGAAGTTTAGCTAAAATCCACAACTGAATCACAAAGGCAGGAAGAACATGAAAACATTTCCATTTCGAGGCTGCAGAATACACAGCAACTACTTTGCCAAGTTGCACTGTTGGTCCCTTTAATCTCCTTTCTTGGTTCCTTTCACAACACCCTCGGAATGCCTCAGAATAAGGTGTCGGGAAGCCTGAGGCACATCTGACACTGCCATGGGTTAGGTTTCCCTACACTTCCCTCAATTAGTTTTTCACTTGTGCCCTGAATTACTGAGGATTTCCAATGTTTGTGCTGAGCATTAAGTGCCTGTGCTCACTTCAGCCCACAACCATTTGCAGAAGGCAAAGCTCTCTGTAAAAACACACCACACCAGAGAGCCCCTCTAATTATGCCTTGCCCATTGAATGTGTACACTGTGCAAAGAGAAATTAAACAGAAACTAATACCAAAACACTTCCACAAGCTCTGTGTGTTTCCCTGCGGCTGCAGCTGATCATCCCCACTGCTGCTGTATCAGGGAGCCCCTTATGCACGACTTGCTCTCTGAAATATGGAACAGGTACTCCCACAAGCTGCTGCAGGCATGACCCTGCATTTTCAAACGCATTTATTTGGCTCACAGCCCAAGTATTGAAACCACAGAGTCCTTTTTTGACTTTTTGAAGTATTTCGTAAGAGTTTTTCTAGATAGTGATATGAATGAAAAACTGCTCAATGCACTTACATTGTTTTACAGGAAAAATACTTGTGGTTTTATGACAAGAAAGCCTTCTCTTATTTGTAGGTTTTTTCCCCTAAATGAGTAAACCCACCCAGAACTGGAGACTGACACTGGGCAACTTCTATCTTTCTTTTTTTTTTCTTCTAGCTTGGAATTATTTATTATATACTTACAGGTCTGTTTGGGGAATATGGGTAACATTTTAAAAACAACTTCTTTTAATTAATGGATTTCATAGGAATACATCTGCATCCAATACTCCAGTCTGGTTTTGCTTCTAATCATCTATTTAGGATAATCTCTGAAATCATTCTACGTAATTTTTTCATTCACTGTTTGTATGTTTCCCAGCTATGTCCCACCAGTTTGGACATACTTTTTGTCTTGCATCTTTGAAGCATAAGATAGTTTTATTTGCAGTTTGCTTATTCGGGTTTTGCTGCATTATAGTACCTCATATTATTTCTAAAATTATTCTGAAGTATATATAACTAGGTTTGTGAATGCACATGCCTACACATAATGGTCTTGTGAAAGTAAACATCATTCCTTTATGAAGAATCAGAAGTACATTTAGCAAAATTAGAAGTGACACTGGATTTGAGGAGCTGCATCAGAAGTCGGGAACACCAACGTGTTTTACCTTTCAGATCTGTTCGTCAAGCCCATTACCATCACCAGAGGCACATTTCCAAACTTCCAACACTGCTTTTCATCTCTTGATCAGAAGATCTCCTTCATCTTTTCCGGCTTCGTATTTTTGTTAACTGACTGTCCTGTGTGCAAGCTCTGTGTGTTTATTTGTTGATCATGTACTTCTACTCAACCTACATTTGTATTATTTTACAATGTGCATACTAACACACAGGGAAACCAAATTACTCGGGCTGGAACATATGCCTTTTAGTTTTTAAAACATCACCTTTATGTACATGCATCCTTTCCAAATTCAAATTTCAAGGAATATTAGACAATAAACAATTAAAGGAGTCAAACAGTTCAAGAGACACACAATTGGAGTCATAACCTTCACTTCCAGGCGGGCTTCAGATTTGGCAAGGGAGCTTCATTATTCCTATTCTTCTGATAGACCTGATGAAATTTCAGTAACTCCCTCACACTCCAAGCACTCAAACACCTGCACCTCCACTCAAAGGCTGACCCAAACAGGAGCCATCCAAGGCTGGCCCTCACTCTTTGAGGGTTAACTGGGAGAACAACATAAATAACATATCTAACATGGAGAAATCAGGTGAGGCTGTGGTTTCTCAAATCCTGCTGTTGCTGCTACAGGGGTCTGATAAAGCAGCACAACTTTTGAAGAGCATCAGGTGGCAGACTCGCCCCGATCCTCACAAGTCCCCCCAGTATTTATGACACAATCACACACCCTGCCAGCTGCCTGATCCACTCTGCCCCAGCACTGTCAAGAACAACGTATTTATTAAGGAATTACACTTCCAGTTCTCCAGTATCTTACTCAGAAAGCACAACCCCTCCCAAGGAAAGGAACACAGGCTACAGTTTGCTACTGACACTGCTGGAATTTTTTCCTAACCTCTAAAACAGGTTTTCAAGACTAAAATCCAACACTTTTTTACAAACATTAAGGTGTTTATCACAGAAAACATAGGCAGTATTTTACTTTCTTCTACTATTTGTAAAAATGGTTAATTCCAGCAGTGGAACATTCTTATTAACTTTCTGAACTCATTATATCTATATAAAAATGCACCTGCTAGTAACAAGACATTATCAATAGCAATATAAAAATAAAACTGCATGCACTGGAATTTACATATACTGGTAACTCTTTAGTACTGATTACTTATTGCTTCTGTATTTTCAAGACACTGCATTCTTCCTATGAAAATTAGAGTGGTTTGGTCTGAAGGTGAAATCTCTCCCAAGACTCAGAGGCATTGGAAACAAAATGGAAATAATGTAATGCACAGGGCATTGAGTACTCACTAACTTCTTAAATTTCTTCTTCACGATGGAAATTTCTTTCAAAGACAGTATTTTATTTTGGAATAGGTGAAAGGAAGAAAAGAAATAGTCAAGCCTAAGTAGCAAGTTAGGAATTCACTGGCAATGTAGACCTGGTCGATCCCATTAAGAGTCTGGAGTTAACATCAAGGATTGTACTTCAACCAGACCCACACCACCTCCAAAAACCACCAAGACATAAGTCCAAAGTCAGATTTAAAGCCTAAAAAGGACAGGATAAAGCAGCACATGAAATCAATGAACAGACAAGCTAAACAATCCTCACTATCCACAACCGAGAAACTATACCTGCCACAGGAAATGTGACTTCTGAAATCTGGATTTCCTCAATTGTAATTTTCAATTGATACTTGCACAGGAAACAAAGCAGGGTAAAAAAAAAGTGTGGTGTCATAGTGTTCTTTCACAGGTGGCTCCAGCTTAAAAATAAACCCTCAAAAACTCTGGTACTCTTGCCCAAAGATTGAGAGAACTCTGGAAAGCCTAGAGAAAAAAATGGGCAAAATAAATTATATTGATTTGAATTTTTGTTCTTTTATCACAAACTAGGCAGGTTTTCCTAGAGAGAATATGTGTATGTCAAAGCTGAGTGCAGCTGGGGCTTGGAGGAGCCAAAGGCCGGTCCACAGGAGGCTCAGGTCACTCTGGGCACAGGGAATGGAGGGGCAAAGGGAGAGGGAAAGGAAGCACTTCAGGGACAGAAACACCTTCAGAACAGAAAGGGAAGGAGCCAACATTATCTGTCAAGAAAAAGTAATGTCAGCTCAGTTTGGTTCACGTGGGAGAGTGGGCAATGGGAAAGGAGGAGCAGGTGGAAGTTAGAATATTAGCTTTTGACTCTTAGCCTGTCACATGATGCCTGCCTCAGCAAACATTTTCAATAAATGAAAAATGAGGGTACAACAACAAAATAAAGGAATGATAGAAGAGTCACTAACAGCATGTTTCTACAGAAGAGAGAACATTTCAGGAAAGCTCCTCCTACCCTAAGCCAACTCCACTAAAAGACTTTCATTAATGAGTGGTATGTAGAAATACAGAAGTGTACGTGACAAATCAGGAAAGATTACAAGCCCTTCTGGGGACAGGAAAAGAATAATGAAAGTTAATAACAGAAAATTCAATACAGGCAAATGTGCAGTACCATGCTCAGGACTAAGAAATCAAAGACACAAATATGGAATGGGGAATAATTGGCAAGGCAGCTGTGCTGCAAAAAGAACCTGGAGGGCGTGTGACTGCAAAAATGGATTATTTAAAAAACAAAAAAAAACAAACCCCCCCCAAACAAACAAACAACTACCCCCCAACAATAACAACAATAAACATGCAAGTGTTCCAGGGAGCATTAGCAGCATTGTTTTATCCGTATTATGTCAAATGAGAGGTAATTATTTCATTCTGCTCTGAATACGCTACTAACAATATGGAGAAAACACAAACAGTCCGGAGGCAGGAACCACAGAAGGTGTGAAAGGGAAAAAAAAATGACCCACCACAAAAATGTTCAGTCTATTTTTATATTTGATGGAAAGTGAAAAGCTAGGACTCTATGGTCTAGACTACTGCTGTATTTCAGTTTCTTAGAAAGGGACATTTTATGTTCTCACCTGTTCCCTTCCTGGAACCAGAAGTGAGAAATACCTCAAAGACTAGAGAAGCATGAGCAGAGGTCATCAAGATTTCTGGATTAACACATTTGTTTGTATCGAGGATGATTTTCTCTCAGGAACTGCAACAACACCTGCCCACTGCCTGAACAACCTGATGTTAAGGGTCAGCAGCTCAACTGAGCAGAAAAAAACCCCTCAGCCTGTGACTCAGTCTGGACCAGCACTCCTTCCTGGAATGTTTGTTCACCAAAAAAAGCAGGAAACAAGTGGTCCTAACCTCAAGCAACACAGGTGGAAGGCTCTGTAGACGTAGCTCCTGAACACTGATGGAGAAAAAATGTCATCTGGTTTTGCCCAAAGGAGCCTTAGCAGAAAATTCTTAAAAACTCAAACCACACGAGGCTGTGCAGGGCAGCGACCCTTCCATGAAGGGTCTCTGCTCAATCAGCCACCCCAAACCACAGAACCACACATTTGTGAGTCTCCTTCCCTAAGAACAGCAGCCGTGGAGAGGCCCTGCTGCAGGTGAGTCTGCAGCTCTCCACCCTGGATAACTGTGAGTGCATCTTCCAGTCTGAAGTGTATTCACAAGACAGATAGCAGTTTCACAAAAACACTACATTTCTTCAAGTTCCTTTGGCATCTCCAACTGTGGCAAGAGAGACAGTGGAAGCTGTCTATATGCATTTCTGGTGTATGTGATACTCCAAAAAAGAAAAAAAAAATAAAAATTCAGGGCTGCATAGCTCAAACTGGGCACCCAATAACCAATAAACATTTTTGTCTTTTACTTTTCTGCATCTTAGTGCCACTTCCAAACTGGCTGTCGGTCAGGAGTGGCTTGATGCCTATTTTTAGAGGTGAGGCTCAGACACTGTGGAGCTGGGCACCAAAAAAACAACACAATCTTCCTGTAGGAACAGCCGTATTATGAAACAGCAAGGCAGCCATAAGGCACAAACCGCAAGACAGCAAAATAGCAAATTATCAAATAGCTGCTCATTACCAAAACAATGCTCTTCCCTGCACAATAAAAACCCCAGAGCTTTTTTTTTTTTTCCCTAAAAGGAAAAAGAAAAAAAAAACAAACCAAAAAACAGTGAACATGCAAATGAGGGCAAAGTGAGAAATATGTTCAGTGTATATCTGCATTTTCCAAGTTAAGAGAACATTTCTGGGAATGCAAGTACAGCACCCAGACACTGCAGAGACACACTGTTCCAGCTGCTTCTGAATGGCAAATCCTAGCCTTCCCTCCCGGGGCTCTGACATCCCTGAGACACAGCTCCAAGACTGCCACACACCCCTCAGTCAGCTGCCATCTATCTCATAGGTGTGGGTCGGTTTTACTGTGGAGACAACAAATTTTACACCCCTGCTCTCTCAAGTCCTTCCTGGCAGCAAAGGAATGGTTATTTCCCAGCACCTGGAGGGACAGAATGTTCCTCCTAACTCAACAAAAGCCTCCCACTTCCTGACCTGCCTCCTGGCTGTCCTGGCTCTGTGCCCTCTCACCAGGTCTGTGTCCCTGGTCCAGATGCTGCGTGCTCCTCCCAGACCCCGATTCCAGGGCTGGTTCTCTTATGGAGCAATTCTCTGCCTCCCCTCTCCAGACTGGCCATTTCCATCCCCTGTGTCCTGGCACCTCACAGCTGCAGGCTCCAGCTGCTCACATCTCCACTTTCCTTCCCACCCAGCCCCAATTTTCCTCCCCTCTGATCCCAGGATCTGCTGCCTCCCAGCGAAGATGAAATATTCAGCGATTACAGTCAGTAAGCCCTAAGCATATGCAAATGGATCTTTTTGAAAAGCCTTGTATCCTGGCTAAATTCAGATGCTTTGTCATGCAAATGGAAGAAAGACACATCTCTGGAATCAAATCTGTCATCCTTTTCTTTTTCAACCAGATTTCAAGTGTTTCTAACAAGAGGGGTATCATTGGTCCTCCATGGCAAAAGTTGAGAAAACTTTTAGAACATTGGAAAAGACGTATTGCCTCTGCCCAATTTTCAAATCGGGCCACATTTCAACCAAACTTGTACACACAAAAAAGGTTAAATAAATCAGCACAAGGCTTAAATATTGCACTGTAATTTTTCCACCCAAACAGTGGAAGTTTGGCAAAGCTACTAAAATCTTGGCTGCTTTAATACCTGTGACAGGATCATATGCCTGTAATTTACGCAGAATTAATTTCTTCTGTGTACCTGTTTAATCGGAATGGCAGCACATACATTACCTGAAACGTTGTCATGTGCTCCTAAGGCACCTGTGCAGAGTAAGGGAGCACCTGAAGAACGTGCCAATAATATATACTGATAAATAGCTTCTGTTTCCAGAGCCCTTCCCTCTGCAGAGTTTATTATAAGGTATATTCTTCTGAAACACCTCATGTTCACAGACTCCATGAGCAGCACAATTGCAACTTTTACAAGTCAGACCTGATTAATGAATGTCAAGCCCAAACTTTCTAAAAGAGGCAGGATTAAACTAACGGATTTATCTTGAAAAAGAGAGGAGGAAAAAAACATTAATTTATCTTTTACCACCAGGAACTTCAAAAACTAGCTGGCCATTTCCCAGGGAGGAGTAGCAAACTCATCACTGAAGCCAGTTAATTTTTTATCTGAATCTTATTTTTATGTACCTTACAAACATTGCAGTGGAAAAAGGTGACCTAACTGTGTAAATTCATGCAATGCAATCTTTTCAAATCTGAGGGAAAAAAGAAACCATGAAAAAAGAAACCCAAAGAACTCCACTCATACAAAGAAACTGTACATACAAACAGCAGACCTCTCAAAACAGACCTGAAAAGAAACAATATTTTGATAAGGCATCCTTTTATAACAAATTAAGTCACAGTCTCTAGTCATTCACTTAGCTTTTAACCTAAATATGATTGTCTGCCAAGCCCCAAAAAGGTTAATGGCTTCTTGGGAAGAGGACTAGTTTGGAAGACCACTGGAATATGAAGAAAGCTGAATTCAAAACACATATTCCCACCAGAATTTAGTTTTCCTTGTATGTTTTTTTAGAACTGCTTTTCTACAGCATATATATTTTCAACTTGAAGCATTATTTGTATATAAACAGATAGTTGCATTTGCAAATGGAACTTGTGTGCTCTGGTCCCTTTTTTTTTTGTTTTTCTCAAAGATTAGAAGTTTACAGAGTTTCACCATTCAGTGAAGAGTTGGCAGGTCCAAGATCCTAATCTGAAATAGTCCTGTTTTAATGAATAAGGAGGGGGGGGAAGATTGTTCACAGTTGCTTTGAAGAGATAACAACAGAGGACTCGTGGATACTTTCTAGTCATTTTTCCTTTGACAATGTAGTCAGGTCTGAGGTGGTAGCGGCACAGCAGTGTGGTGAAGAGCTACTGTATAATATATTATTAACTGTATATTATTATACAGTACTGTATAATATACAACTTTTCCATCCTTGAGCAATTGGGATGGACAGAGCCCGAAATTAAGGCACAGCTGTTCCAGAGTGAGAGGAAGGCGCACAAAGACTTTTGTGATTTTTGTCTCCTCACCTTCCTCACGGCATCGTGTGCCCTCACCTCCAGTGTCTCACCCAGTTGTGCTGCGCTGCATCTCTCTGGCACAAAATTCGGTATTGTTGCCCCCCAATTCACCCACCCACACCTCACACGTGTTGTGAAGCTAAATAACACAGGCGGTTTATCCCAGAGGTCAAGCAGAAGGGACAAAGAGAGGGACCACAAAACAAATGCCATCTTGGAACTGAGAATTTGCCAAGGGCTATTACAAATGGCAGGCAGAATTTGTTCGTTTTTATAGTAATTACATAACCTCAAAGGACACAAACACTGAATGCAGCACACAGCAAGACACCGTGCTACAAGACACACTTGGCACTGGGTTAGCTCTGTGAAATATATCACAACAAATATCACAAACAGCAGCTGAACAACACACATCTTTTCCACACTTGGTAAATAAGCTTTTCACACCCTGGTCCTCTCACTGGCACACGTCCTCATGGGAACAGAGACACGGTCCACATAATCAAGCCATTAAAAACTGAGGGAGTGTAATTTTTTTTTTTAAAAAAAATATTTCCTCAATTACTAAAAGTGTATTTTGGAGATTGGTTGTTGGCTACGTATTTCAGGCACTTAAAATCTTGAGGAGACATGCCAGCGTTCAGTTGAATATTCTGTTCTAAAAACTTTGATATTAAACATAATTACAATCCCACTCTTCCTGATTAAATAAGTACTTATTGTATCAGTCAAACATATGTATTTTTCTCTGTGGTTTCCAAAATAGCACAATCTCAAGCAGCAGTCAGAGCTATATTTTTGTAGAGATATGTAATTGGACAGTTGCTTCTTTCAGAGCAGACACAAACTCATGCATTACCTTGGGACAAGCACTGCATGGCTGTGCAACAATGTCCTAAGAGGAAAAAACAAATTCAATCACAGTTTTTTGGATGTCAGGAAGAAAGCATATGGAAATGGTAAGGATGTGATCTGATCAGAAAGAAGGAATTTTAACAGATTAAATACCAAAAAAATTTGAATGTAGACTATACCTAATGGTATTCTACATCATAAAGCGAGTCTCGAAGCTCTTCTATTTTATTTTTTCTTTTTTTTCCCCACTGGAGGAAGGAGGAGGGGGGAGAAAGAGGATGCTTCTAACTCCCAGCTGAGTTCAATTGTAAGTAGATGCGGCCACGAAGTTTCTGAGCTGTCAGGTCCACGATCTAAAGACAAACCATTTCGGTGTTTTGCATAAAATAATTTACACGTGAGGAGCCCACATCTCCAGCTGTTAGCTCCAAGTGGGAGACAACGTGTATTTAAATCGAACAGCACCATCTAGCAGGTCCTCACAACTTTACTTAGGAGGGCAGTTGCTACTTGGCAGTAAGTCAGCAGGGCAAGCTTGCCCTGAAAATTATTAAGCATTTTCAGAGCGGACGAAATATTAGGTGTTTCACAGCACCTTTATGAACCCCGAAGAAAAATAAGGTACAGTAAAAGAATACGGCTGAAAACCATTTAAAGTTTCAGCTCCGCGACCAGAGCACTTGTGTGTGCGGCTTGTAGTGGGTAGCTTTGGCAAGGCAGAATTAAAACAACATGATCTTCATCTGATCCGACGCACAGCAGCCCTATGGATTTGTTTTTAGTCCCACTGTGAGATCCCACTGTGCCCTTCAGTGATTTACCGAGTGTATTGACAAACACCAGCAACCGTGTAGCACGAGGAAATGGTTTAATTCCCTAATTTCGCTAAGACAAATAAACAGTGCTTCCACTAGGCGGTTAAGCAATTATTTTTAAAATTATCCCTCCACTGGAACTAAGAAGCGCCACTAGTTGATCAGATTTCAGAGCCCAAGTTGTGTCTCCCGCTCCATCTCAGCAATTAACGCTTCCCGTCAGGGCTGCCTCCGTCTCCCTCCACTTTCCCGTGGCAAAGTTAGGTGTGAAATTGCCAAACGCCTTGAATTCCCCCTACCACCTCCCTCTCCTGTAGAAACGGAGATGCCTGGCCTGCTGCTGTTGCAGGGAAGCGTGCATGCCAGCCTCTGGAATTAGGAAGTCTTTAAAAAAAAAAAAAATTTAAAAAAGCAAACAACAAAAAACCCCACCAAAAAAAAAACCAACGAACAAAAAAAACCCAAACAAAACAAAAAATAAAAACGCACGAAAAGAACTGACCCAACATTTTAAAAAAAAAAATTATTAAAGAATTAAAAAAACCCAAATGAAACCATCAAACCCCAAATTCCTAAACTCTCATACACACCACACACACAAAGGAAAAACACCCCAAAAAAACACCAAAAAAATCCGAAAACTTTTAGGTGAAGGTTCAAGACAAGCTGCCTGAAGGGAAACTCCTCGGCCGTGCCCGGAGCGCAGATCCCGGTGGGTGCTGAACCCGCGCTGGAGCGATGCGATTTTCTCAAGGGAGAGGTGCGAACGTGGTCTGTGGACGGAGCTCTCCGGACCCCCTCAGCAGCCTTACCCCAACCTTCCCACCTCCGCTACTCTTCGTCCCCCTCCTCCTCCTCCTCCTCCTCGCACGGGCTTTTCCTCCCCCTCCAGCCCCGCCGTGCCAAACCGGCCTCGGTCTCGCCAAGTCAGGACAACTTGAGGAGACGCCGTCCGTTCCCCAAATCCCGGGTTTCGCTCCCCGTTTCCCCGGCGGTGCGCGGCTTGCGGGCACCCCCAGCCCTCCCCGTCGGGCAGCGGGCAGGAGGACGCCGGAGCGCGGCTCGGCCGGGCGGCTCGTGCGCAATCAGAAATAAAGAAATTAACAAGAGAGCGGCATGAGTTTGGGCAGGCGGCGGGAGCCCGGGCGGGGGGCGCGGTGCCCGCTCCCCTTTGTGCGGCGGGGCGGCCGCGGAGCCCCCCGAGAGCGAACAATGGGGGGCCGCGGCAAAAGTTGCGAGGCGGCGAGTTGGGACGCGGCCGCGGCCCCCTGCCCGGGCTCTTTGTTAGCGGAGGGGTCCCGGCACCTTGCGCCGCCGGGCTGCCAGGCGGGCACGGCCGGGCAGCGTCCCGGGCGGGCCGTGGGGACACCACCGCCGCCCCCCCGGCAGCTCGGACGCCGCGTCCCGGCGCGGGGACCCCTCGCAGCCGGAGCGAGCGAGCCGGCGGTGCCGCGGGCCGGGCGGCGGGAGCGCCGCAAAGTTTGTGAGGGGGCCGCGCGCGCGGGGCCGGCGGGGCGGGCGGGCACTCACTTCTCGCGGGCCTGGCTGTCGGACGGGACGCTGCTGTTGCTCTTGCCTTTGCCGTACATGCCTGCGGAGAAGCTCCCGACTGTCACGCACCTGTCAACCCATCACCGCCTCCCCGGGACCGGCCCCGTCGCCACGGTGACGGGCGCCACACGCGCCCGCCATTGGCCGGGCCCGCCCCCGGCGCGGTGATGGACGGGGCGCGCATCCGGCCGGGCGCGGCCCCGCCCCCCCCCGCGCGAGGGGGAATTAGAAACGGTTCGAGAAGGATTTTAAACAACCGGCTGTTCCCGGCGCCCGCCGCGCCCCCCGCCGCCGCGCCGCCGAGCGCGCCGGAGAGACGCAAACTGCGGACCGGACTCGCGGAGCCGCGGCACGGGCCCGGCCGCGCCGGAGCGGGAGCAGCGCCGGCCCGCCGGAGCCCGCCGGAGGACGCGCCGCTCCCGCAGCCGGGCCCCGGAACCGGCCCCGAGCGCACCCACGGGGGGCTCTTCACACCTCTCACCCCCAGGGGAACGGACATCCCCCCAGCCGCGGCGGAGAGCGAGAGCCGGGACCGGGATGGTGGTGGGGAGGAAACATTTCCTGAAGCAGAGCAGCGTGCCTTAGAGTAGCTTAAAATTTTTTTTAAAAAAATTAAATTTAAAAAAATAAAAAAAATAAAAATAAAAACCACCCACGGTCTGAATAAAATTTAAGGAAATGTGTTGGGTTTTTAATAATTATTTTTTTTAGTTATACGGCAATAATTGCGTGCTCCGCAGAGAGGGGAGAGACAGAGAGCAGCCACTGGGGCCATTTGTTACATGATTTCTCCTTTTTTTTTTTTTAAGTCCCCGGAGCTCTGGAATTTTTCCCCTCTTCCTCCTCAACCACAGTCCCGAATTTTGCAGATATTGACGCCTGCCTGTGTCTAAACTACGGCTAACCTTGTTAACCCACTCCCCTGTGTGACCCGTGGGAGGAGGGCTTTCAGTATTTTGATGTTTTAAGTGTTTAATGCCAAGCCCTTTTTTTTTATTTATTTCTCTTTTTTTATTTTTTTTATTTTTTTTTTTGAGTCAAATGCACCCAACATCTATGTCCCAGTCGTGTTGGCAGGCAAATGTCGGGAACAAGCAGGGCCACGAAAAGCCCGACCAAAATTCGGGCAGGGAAGTTGTGCCAGGCGTAGACCACCAGCATCTGTTTATCATTGTTGGAGCTGCAAGGGGAAAAAAACATCCTCTGGATTCTGAGCTGCCGGAGCGAAGGGAATGGTTGGTGAGGTGAAACTGGGGAGGGGAGGATTAGGAGAGTATTAATGAGCGGCTGGAACAAATTAGCGAGGGAGTAGCAGAGACAACAGGAAGGAGTGCGAGAGGCTGGAGGATCCGAGGTGCTTGTGGCAGTTCCCTGCCCGGCGTGGGATGTGTGTGCTCTAGGAACCCGCCGCAATAATTCATCGCATTAAAGCAGACGGCAACAAAAGCCATTTTGTGACAAAGTTGGTTGTCTTGGGCTTTCACCCCACGATATGAATTTTTTTAAAAAAAATAATATTTATTTGTTTATTTATTTAATTTTTATTAACAGCGAGAGAGTGTGGTTGGAGTGGATTTGGGGAAAGAAGTAAATCAGGCTGACAACATTTGCCCTGGCTGGGACCGAGGCTCCTGCTCCCGAGTTACACCCGGGAAACCAGAGGAAGCGGGTTATGGTGTGAGGAGAAAGTGGGAAAGGGGAAAAAGAGGGAGGAAGGAGTGAGTGGAAGGGAAGGAGAAGCCGGCAGAGGAAATGAAGGATGAGGAAGCCAAGGATGCGAAAACGAGGACGCAAAGGAAAAGCTCAGTGCGCGGTGAATTTGGGGGCTAAAAGGGGGATAAGACCAGGGAGAGAACTGAGAAAACACCGCAGGGAGGACCAAAGGGACACTTTTTGCTCGCGTTGGGGCACAGTGATCCTCACACGCGTCGTGCCCCGGAGTTGAGGTGGCGGCCGGACTGGGCTGGTGGCACTCGGGGCGAGCACGGACAGCAGGACACAGGGGCACAGACACAGAGCCAGGACACAGAACAAAGAAGGGCTCGGGTTGTGGGTGAAGAAGAAGGTTGCTGAGGAATGGAAAGGAACGGAGTGAATGCGGACATCCTTGGTCAGTCGGGGATTTGGGTACCGATCACTCAGAGCAGAACTTGCACCCGAATGTTTCCTTGCCCTTGGGGAAGGGCCGGGCTCGCCCGTCAGACACGAGTGACTCCTCTCCAAGGCTCTGCCCCCGTGGTGTCAGCAGGGCTTTCACACGGAACTGATAGCGGTGGCGAAATCCTTCCCGGGCAGGACAATCCTCCAAACCTCTCGTTTTGTTCAGTGGTTTTGGTTGATTTGTTTGTGGTTTAAGGGTGGGGGGTATTTCCAGGAGGCGGCTGTGTCAGTGTTGCCTCAGGGCTGTAAGGGGAGAATTTTCCTTCTTGAGAAGAACAATGTCGAGGTGTTTCCTAAAGATGTGATGGTCAGATAGCTGTAATGTCCTTTGGATAGGCATCCCAGGACGGGACTTTCGCAGCTGAAAATGCTTTGTTCCCGTTTTTCACGTGATTTATTTGCATCCCTGTGGTTTATTTTGGCCTGAAGGACCGCCAAACGGGTTGTGTGCTCGCAGATCGAATTGTGATTTGGGGCAGAGCAGGATGAACGTGGGGAGGGAGGGGAAGGGCCCTGGGACACCAGCAGGACGGCCCCGGTAAATATAAAATGTTACGTGTTAAAACTCATTCTCTTCACAGGCCTGCCTCCCAAGCCACCATTAACATTCAGGTGATGACTTTGTAATTTTGCTTGGAGATCCTTGGGTGGAAATTGCAGAAACGGTGCTAACCCTTATTTATCCCATTTTGTGTGAAAAGCGGAGCACAGA
The DNA here is from genome assembly GCF_001522545.3 of Parus major. Lineage (NCBI taxonomy): Eukaryota > Metazoa > Chordata > Aves > Passeriformes > Paridae > Parus > Parus major. The sequence continues at coordinate 73,462,098 of NC_031799.1, read as the reverse complement.
GGGGAGCGAGGACGCTGCGGGGAATGCCACCCCCGCCTTGGGAGGAACCAACAAAACCCGATGGCAAAAGCTAGCTTAGCAAGGAGGTAAATCCAGGCTGAAAACCACCCGAGCACTGTGCCCAAGTTGGGCGCGTCAGAAATGCTTGCTCTGGAGGTGATGCACGTCCCAGCCCCGCGCACCCCTGCCCTTGCTCCAGTCATTCCGAGCACAAACACCGCTCTCAGCAGGAGCAGTGGCATCTCAGGAGGCCAGCGCTGTAATTAATGAGATTTGAGGCGCAAACACTGAGGCAGAATTCGAGTTGCCAATATCAGAAATGAAGATCCAGCCTTTGTTACAAAAGGGGATGAGGGGTGGCAGTACTTTAAAGCTTCTCAGTCCGACACTGGAAAGGAATTCACAATGTATTTTTAGAGTGTTATAAAAATCTCTTACATAATGCTGATTAATTCTTCGGTTTTAGGGAAGAGCACTGAGCTTTGTGTATGAGTGTTGACCAGCTAAGCCACTGAAAAGGGCTGGTTTGGGCTGGATTTTGGGGGTTTTTTCCCCCCTTAACTTTTTCTTCTATAGGGAAAGCTGCAATTATTCAATTATTACAGGATTTTGCTTTTGTTTGGGCGTGTATGAATATTATTCTGGAAACTGTGTCTTATTCTTGGAAGTCTTTATCATTTTAAAACATATGTTATGTTATATCACCCTGTCTGAGATACAGGATAGCTCCAAACCGGGTGGGGTTTTTTTTTCCCCCCTCTCTCTTGCTGCAGCTAGTTACGGTATGGATTAATGTTAAGGATATCTGCAGTGAAACATGAAACATTGCTTGTGTGGCTGTGCCAGACTGACTTAAACAATGTCACATTACAGGACCACAGTTTTACTGATACAGTAATATGTACAATTACTTTGTGTTTCTGCCCATTCTGTTGATCCTCCAAAATCATTGATTAATCTAACTGGCAGGTTTCACACAGCCCTTAACAAAGGGCTATTCAGGAAATTAAGTCAGTAAATGCTACTCCCTTATTTTACTTCCAGTTATCTATACTTATTGCTGCGTAGCTGGGAAGATTTTTTGGGCAAGATATCATGGGAGAGAGACGCTTTTGTTTAGTCTTTTTCAACAGATACGTGACCGAGGCAGCTTTGAAGCCTTTTCTGAGGAATCCTTCGTCCTTCTGTAGAATGTTTAATCTTCCTGTGGAGTGTCTAACTATGAGACTCGTTCTGCAGACTTTCATTCTTGTGCCATACAGATGAGCAGGGGTTGCTCAGGTGATTGAACGAGTCCTAAATCATTACTGGAGAATGGAGAGAGCAGGAACGCCTAGGTCAGAACAAAAATCTTTATTTGCCCCTCTTTTCCAGCAGGGAGGGGAAAAAAAAACACCCCAAAAGTAATTATAGCTCAGGGGTAGGGAGGGATAATCCTTGTGGGTCCCTTCCAGCTTGAGATACTCTGTGACTCTAGGTCTCAAGGAAAGGTTTACCAATAACCCAACAACCCCTTGCCCTTTCTGCTTCCAGCAGGAGCCACAACTCCCTCCAGTCTGCACAGAAGGAGCCAGGATGATTTTGTCACACAGTTCACCCATGAAGGGACCAGAGACAGCAGAAATGTCATCAGCTTGGAAGCAAAACTTGCTAAGAACAAATCTTCCACGGGTTTATTGCTCCTGCTGGCTGGCTGTGCTGTGCCTGTTCACACACGTGCAGTTCACCACGGGAAAATTATCTGTACAGGGCACCCTGTGCCACACGGTCTGAGCCTTACAATGGAAAAAACCACTCGTTTGTGTGTACTGGTTTCCTCCACGACTTCTTTTTCTGGTGTTTGATGTGGTTTCAGGCCTCCCTGGTGCTGTTTCCACTGGAGGAACTGTCACAGCCTCTCTCACACACACAGACACTCGTGTGTGCGCCTTTGGTGCTGGCAAAGGGTTGAGCTCATTCTGCCTCTCATGAAGAAAAGTTCAAAACCAGTCTTCCTCTTCTCCCCAGTCAAGTATTTTTACTTCTAGAATGGGATTTGGTGCTTTCTTTGGTGAAATGTATTTGATAACTGGGTTATAATTATGTCTAGATATGCATAAACACCCTTTAGCATCTCCGTGATTTCATTGGTTAGCTGGTTGTTTTAAGCCATTTGATGGAAATTGTATTTTACCAGACAACCCAGTCCGTGGGGGAAAAAAGAAGTATGAAAAAAGTACATTGCCTTCGATATTAATCATTTGAAGGATAGCTGAAAGTCACCATTGCTGGCGCAGCGATGTGTCACATCAAGAATGTGTCTCCTTGTGCTGTGTGTGGCAATAAACAGAGGAAAAACAGCATGAAAACTGGGGATACAGGTGGATGTGAGGCTAAATGGGACCCCAATCCTGCATGGAGCTCCACATGGGCTGATCCGTCTCTGCGTGATGTGGGTGCAGGGATTTGTGACAAAGGGCTTTGCTGCTCTACTGCCTTGGCTGCAATTTTCAGCAGTTAGTGCTGTGCTTAAAAAAAACAAAAAACAAAAAACAGCCCAGCCAGAAATCACATTAGCAGCATCAAAATTGCTTTTATTTTCAGGGTCAGTACCCTCAGCAATATGGTGCAGGAAAAGGTTGATCCCAGCACGGAGTTGCTGATAATTCCCGAGTTGGTTTGACATATGCAGGCTGCTGTCGACTTCAACAGGCTTATTTAACACATTTGTTTCTTTTGGGTTTAGGATTAGCCAAAATGCAATTTTGTGGAGCTGCACTGAGGAGGTTGCCTGCAGTGGGCTGTGGGCCTGGCAGGACTCAGGCTGCACAAGGATGACAGCAGAAAGTCTTCCCCTTTAGCCTGGAGTTAACCATGGATAGGGCAAATAACCTCTTCAGAGCACTCAAGATTTTTACATTTATTAAAGCCTGCTCATAAAAAAGAGACTCCAAAGCAAGCAGTGGCGCTCAGAGTGAAGATCTGGGAAAATAAATGGCCAAAGCTATCGCACTGTGACAGCTTTGGCAAACCTTTGCACAGTTTTATAAAACAAACACCCGTGATGTTCTATTCTCTGGGTAGGTCTTTGCGTTAGAAGTTCATACCTGACTCAGAAGAAGAATAAAATGGTTCTCTCTCTCTCTCTCTCCACATATTTACTGAGCACATACTGGTGAATTAAGTGCCATGCCCGTGCTGTGCCACATCAGCCACGCTGTCAGCGCGTCCAGCCCCTCCGCAGCTTTCCTGCCTTCATCGGTGTGTGCAAACCACAGAGGATGGATGGAGCTCTGGGGGCTTAATGTCCCAGGGAGCTAACTTATCTGGATCTCAAGAATCACAGAAAATGAAGCAATTGTCTGTGGGCTTGCTCTGCTTTTTGAACAAAAGTGGTGTGAGAGTGCATCAGTGGGCCCTGATAACCGAGTGTCCCCCGCCGGTTTTCCACACCAAGATTTCAGCTCCTTCTGCTTTTTGTGAACCATCCGAGGTCTTCATGTTTGGATAAGAGTGCATGGAAAACTTGAGAGGATTTCAGTGTTTTTGGACCCCAAGGAGGGGGTGGTGACGATAAAAAGCACTGGCACATGTCAAGTCAAAGAGGTACCGGGTCTGGCTGATGGTTTAACAGCTGGCCCAGAGCAGTGTGAAAAGGCAGAAAGGAAATCACAGCACTGTCCATTAATTTATGCTTATGTATGTTTTGTTTCTCTCAACACACACACACGTGATATTGTTCATATATATTGTTCATCTGGTAAGGAAGAAATAAAAAAAGAAATTGATACCAGTCTGCATATGCGTTCAAAAGCTTAGCAAATTCTCCGAGCTCTGCTGGGGATCAGATTTCACCAAACTGCAATAAAAAATTCCTTTTTTACCTTGTCTTTGTGTGTTCTGAGGTGGGTTTGTAAGGTTTGAATTACTGGGTAATAACCAAGAAGTCTCCTTTTCATGGGCCTGCAGCTGGGAAATGGACAGTTTAATATTAATGGAAAGAACAAACTCTTCTCCTTTCTCCCTCCTTTCTTCTCTGCAGTTCTGCTTCATCATTTCCTTTTCTGAGGTCCCTGTCCTGAAACTGCCTTTGTGGAAACCCAGGATGAGCTACAAACCAGGAGTAGAGCCCAATTTTTATAATTTTTCACTTAATGACTGCAGCAGGAGTCAAATGACACCAACTTGTGAACATTTAGGGTGGAAAAAATCCACTTCACTGACGCATCTGCAATTATTTATTTAACTAACAATCCAATATCACATCAATCTGCAGACTTCCCTTCTGAAATGCTTATTAGGTGCCCTGATATCAGCATGCCAGGGGGAGGTATGGGAATATGGAAATGGGAATAATCCCTCCTGGTTTCTACGAGAAGAAACACCCCAAGTGTTTTTTGAGAATTACTTGGCACAAATGATTGAATAGAGCCAGCACCACCAGTCTGTATCGTGGTGTACATCCACTTCAGGTCCATCCTGGCTGCACTTCCAGACAAGTTCATCCAGAAACTGAAGTTAAATACCAAGATTAAGCACTTTGTAATTTTTTTTTTTTTCCTTAAAGGACTTATTCGTATCCTTCTTCCTTTAAGCCAAGTGCTGGGAATTCAGTGTGATGAATGAGAGAGGATAACCCCAAATCAGGGTCCCCAGGGACTGCTGGGTCTCAGGTAGACATAAAGTTAACCCTTTTGGGGATTTCTGGCACGGAGGAGCTCTTGGCACCCAAAGGGTGGTGGGAGCCTGTTGAGAGCTCATGGGACTGAGCTGAGAGCTCCAAAAGGTTTCTTGCCTCTCCATTTCTGGGTATAAATGCTATACTTGGGGGGAAAAAAATACACCCAGACCTTTGCTGATGGCTTCTCTGCTGGTTTTTGAGCTGTCCTTCCTGTGCCTAATCCTGGTGCTGTTTTTTGGGGGGCTGGACACAACCAGCTCCTCTGACCTCTTGTTTGGCCCCTGAGAGCTGTGTTTACACAGGCAGCGCTGTCCCCGGGGCTGAAGGCTCTGGGTTTCTCCCCAGGTGGCCTCTCTGTCCCAGGAAATGTGGTGCTGGGGCTCTGTGAGGAGAGCCCAGCCCTGCTCCGAGCGGGGATGGTCCCAAAAACCTGAGCAAGGGAACCAGGATGCCTTAGGGCTGTGAAACAAACAGAGCCTTCTCCCATCTGCTCTCCCCTCTGGAGTCCTCCACACACTTGCTGCCTGGCATGGTGTTTTCCTAGGATATCTGAGTGAGGAGGAGCCTGAAATCTAAGGCAAATTGTGTTATTTAAAATATCCTTCTTTCATGGTTAAAATTTATAGCCCATCTTCACGACACTTGCCTGACCCATGGTACACTTTTTCCCCATGTGATTTAAAAGTGGCAGAGATGTTTTAATTACTCCCATCTCTTTTCACATTCTGGGTTTTTTTGCCCCCCTCCATCTTCTCCCACGCTTAAAAAACCCCACAAAACCCAAAATATTCTCCCAGCAGCACAAGATACACCACAGCAGTGCATCCCAAGCTATGGGTTTCAGTGATGGAGGCAGATGTGCATTTTTTATGTGGCTGTTGCCAGCAGGCAGGAGTTCAGGGCAGGTCTGGAAAGGCTCCCCCGTGGTCTGGGAGGGCATCGTGTCCCACGGTGACAGCTCACCCCATTCCAGACACAGCAAACAGGGATGTGGAAGGGCATGTGGATGGAAGGGGAGGGCTTTTTTTAATCTCCCTCCTTGGCCTCTGGGGTTTTGGCCTGGAAAGAGGCAGGAGTTATATAGAATTCCCAGCATACAGCTGGTGCACCCTTAACTGCATTGGCTATAATAGGATTTTTTACTGTGAGAGGAATGAAATATCAGGCTCCCATTGTTATCTTTCCTCGTGCAGCTGTAAAGAATTTATTTGTGAGTTTTACAATATCCAGAGGTGGTTCCTTTGTACCCTTTTTCAATAAAGTTGAAATGCCAAAAGTTCCTCAGTTTGTTATTGCTCTCTTTGCCGAGCAGAAAACCCTTGTGGCAATCCTGGGACTGGCACCTCTGCCTGATGGTGATCCCTCTCTTAAAGAGACCATCCTGGTTTCCCTGGTTTCTCTTCCAATGACCCTTTCCAGCCTGCCCCAATACCCAGGCTTTCCCAGCACCTCAACATGTCTATTTGTGGTTTTGGAGACCTGCATTTTTTGATGTCTCCCCAGCAAGAGTCTGGGTCATATTTTGGATTTTAAGCATTCTCTGTTCGGTGTATTTGAATTTCTCATAAGCCCAAAAATGTCCCACCTTAGAATGGAAAAAAGTGTTATTTAAGATTGTGGGAATAAAAATGTTTTATTAGGGGAAGTTGCCTGGAATATGAAGGAATCAGGGAACCGGTTCATTTCCATCTGCCAGCTCATGTTCCATGTGCCAGCTCGCTCCCTGGCCTTTCTTTCTTGCCATTCCTCAAAGAGTTTGGTCCTGATTTCTTGCTGCCTCACAGGGAATCAGGAGTGGGCAGTGATGTGGCTTCCCAAGCACTCCACTTCTCCATCATCAGTCAGTGGCTGCACCTGGGGATAGTTCTGGGTTTGAGTCCATTTAATCCTGACAAACACAGTCCTTCTTTTAAAAAAACACTCTCAGAATTAAAGGTAACTTGCATATGGATGGAAATTACAAATTAATCCAGCAAATAAATACACAATAATAAGGAAATTGCATTTATATTATATTTCTCTTTCTCCCTATGTGCTGGCTCTTTAAAAGCAATTTTAATAAATACTTTTTTTTTTTTTTTTTTTTTTTTTTAAACTGGGGGACTTTTTCCTCTCTTTCAATGAGTTTTATAAATCCCCTTTCACCCCCATGGGTGGTTGTCACATCTGGGGAAACAACACATGTTAAATTCAGCTGTAGCAGGTCTGACTGTGTTGTCTGCTCAGGAGAGAAACCAGGATGGTTTGGAACAGTGTAGGACTAGGACAACAACAAACTTCAATTTTTTTTTAAGGCCATGAGGGGAACAGTGAAGAAAATCGTTCTTTCAAACCCTTCCAGTGAACCCCCCTCATGTTTATCTATAGATTTTGAGCAGGCACTCCCCAGCCCTCTCCTCGCTGGAGAAGTACGTGGACAGACGGATGTCAGAACAGTCGGGGACTTATAGTCTGCTTAGAGGTTCCCAGATTTGGTCTGCTTGGAAATTAAAAATAGATTTATAGATACCAGCATCCAATCTGAATGCTGTCCGTGATTTCCATGGTTCCAGCAGTATCTGGCTCCCAACACAAACACAAGTGTCATAATTTGTTTTCCATCCTCTCTGATGTCAATGTAAACAGTCTTTTGGATGGGTCTGGATGTTCCTCTGCATGAGGATGAAGCCCAGCTCTGCAGTATTGTGTGAGTTTATGAGAAACAGAAGGGGAATCTGACAAGCTTGGTGATGTTGTCCAAGCTATCTGAAACACAGAGAATGTCTTACACAAAGAGAAGCACACCAGAGTTAAAGATATCTGCTACATTCCTTGTTCCAGTGCTCACTGGAAGGCAACCGTGTCAAGACTTGAGTTAAAATGTCCAAAGCAAAAGGCATAGGAATGGTCAATGATTCACACAATTCCCTAACTCCTGGATCCATTAACATGTTCCATGATGGAATTTTTTATTCTTCAAAATTTGTGAGGAAAGTCAGTTCATACAGGGCCATGTAAAAACTCAGGGAAGGCAAGACTCACTCCATTCTTTCCTATTTGTTTCTATTTCTTTGCCCTCTATTCCTATTCCTTTTAAAAATAACCTGGTGCATCTTTCCTGGAACACACAGATATATATATATATATATATATATATGCATGTCTATATATATATGTATGTGTGTGTGTATGCATATGCAATATTGGTTCTTGTCTTGCAATTTGAATTTGAATCCCATCAACTCCATTTCCCCAGGAAGTCTTGCATTCAGACCCAAGTTACCAAAATCATTTGTTAATTACTTGCAAACGATCTTTCCCTGGTGACAGAGGACTGGAAGCCCCTTTCTAAATAGACATATTGGAAATATTTTAGGGCTTATTTTTCAGAAAAGACTTCAGGCAAACAAGTGAACATGGGTGAGGACAGCCCCTCCTGCTTTTCCAAGAGCTGCACTCGGAGGGGGAATTCAGGGGTGAGTGCACCCAGGAACGAGGGATGCTGGAGCTCACCACGGGCACTGTGCTCTTCCCACCCTCTCCTGCAGACCTGGCTCTGCCTTTGGAAGTCCAGTCACTCCGTGCTGGGCTAACAGTGCTGTTGGCCACGAGGGGTTCAGCAAAAAACTCCTGCTAAAATTGCTCTGTGGCCAGTTGTGCTTCTGGAAATTAATTTCCAGGCTGCTGTGAGGAGGTTTATGGCAGGCTGTCTCTCCTCACTGCCAGAAGTTGCCCAGGACCTCTTCACGCACCAGCAGCGGGTTTTAAAATATGCACTTGATCAGGCACATTATTATTCTAAACATCCCGAAGTTATGTTCTCCCTCCTTGTCACCATAGAAATGATTATACAATTATGTTTCTCCACAAAAGGGCTGCCTGCCTGTCTGGGGAGGGACACAGTGGCTCTCCAAGGCACTGAGAGGCAGACACCTTCCCTTCTCTTCCCAGGGAAGGAGCTGACCAGACCCTTTTTGGGAGGAGCAGGTAAGGCAGGCTGTGGGCAGGTTCCCTCCTGCCCACCTTTGAGGTAACTCCTACCTCACTCCATAGCACACTTTGTATTCCCTCCTTTTAAGCCTCTTTCAGGTTAAGTTTTCATTCCTGCCCCACTCTTCTCTTTGGCAGTGTTTCTTTCCTACAGAAATAATCTTTTATGGATCTTGAGTTCAGCGTCCAAGTTCCCAACAAGTCCTAAGAATTCCCCTTCCCTGAGTACATTCCTCAAGGACTCTCACTAAAGAGAGCCCTTTTCAAATCCCAGACCCTGCTAAGGCTGGTTTGTTCCTCCATGTCCACAAAAACTGACACTGAAGAATTACATAAAATATTCTGCTGTGGTTTGACATCTTGTTCTGAAGGCATCATCCTGGAAAAAGTATTGACAAACAGAGGTAATTTTAGAGAAGGAGCACAGCACAATGTCCAGATGCCAATGTGAGAGGATTTATGTTTATATATATATATATATATATATATATATATATATATGCAGTAAAAATAGCTTGGTTAAAAGGCAACCGTGGGGGTTTGGCAAGGTCCCAGTATTTAGAGGCCATGAGAATACAAACACAAATGGCTTTTACCAGTCAATTCAGGGATATTGCAGCTGACTCCAGTAGGAGCTTCCTGAGGGAAAGACAGATCCTTGGGGCTTGCACAGAATAGCTGACTGCAGAGAAAATGGCATAACTAGGCAAACTGTGTGGAAATCAATAATATACATAAGTCATTGAAATAAAGGGAAAACTCCTCGCAGCGAACGTCCGACAATGTTCTCAAAGGAAATGGTGAATAGCTCATCCATCAGAACATTTACATCTCATTTGGATAAAAAGCTGGGATTTTTTCCACATGGATTCCCCTGGTCTCTGCCAATTCCTTGAAAGCTCGTGGGAGCCTCAGTGGGGTTTGGTTACACCTCGGCAGAAGACGAGCCCTTATCCACCCAGTAGAGAAATATTTCTCCTGGCCATCTGCCACCAGAAACCAGACCTCAGTGCTCATCTTGGACCTTTTCTCTGCCTTTCTTGTGCTCTGCCTCTCCTTTCCCCCCGGTTCTGGTGCCTCTTGCCCGGCAGGTGCTGTGCCCCACCGAGCCCCCCAGCAGGAGCTCCCCTCCCCACTGCTCCACCCTGCAGCAAGCACAGCTGGAAGTGGCAGCATCCTCCACGCTCTGGCTGTGCAAGGGCCACTCTGCTTTGACTCGTCTCACCTGGTCAGGGCAGATTTGCTCCTGCAAGCTGCCAATTTGTTTACCTCTTGTTCAACAGTTAAGTCCTGGAAGCTTCAAACCTAAAAATCCCCGGCTTTCCTAAGATCTTTCAAGTCACCTTTCAAAGGCAGTCTTTTATTGCTGGGTTATAAAACCCTTTACAGAGAGAAAGCTTCAAGTCTGAATATTGAGGTAAAGTGTTTAAAGTTCCTTTTTGGATCGTGAACCCATTATTAAGGGAGGATGGAAACCAGTTTGCAGCCTGTCTTCTGCACGGAGCATCCACAACGCCAGAATCCAAAGTGAAGTCACTTTCTTGGACTAGGCACTGACCACAGAAGGCTTAGAAATGCCACTTGTAATTAAAAACATTGTGCCTGGATCCTTCTGCCTTTATTGAGGTGAAATGGCCACTGGAAGCAATACAAGTTGAGGCTGAAGAACAACAGCAAGCTCTTGTCCTCTGTTTTCTAATATATTTAACTGTTTATGGATGCTGGGGAAGCTTGGTACGTTCTGTACGTTTCAACAGTAAAATGGATGCAATTTCCTCCAGCTTTGATAGTGATTGCAATAACAGCCAGTGTTCTGTGAGGCCAAGCAGAGCCACCTCTCCTCGTCCCCTTAGCCGTGCCAGGTGAGATGACTGCCAGCCCCTCAGCCTGCAAAAACCTGTGACCTGCTGTCCCAGCTCTCTTTTGGGGCTTTTCCCAGCTTTATCTCTTCTATTTCTATTAATGCCTTGTCTACTTTATGGGTCAGAGACTTTCATCTACCCGTCTGGAAGGTCTTAGCACAGCGCAGCCCTGATCCTGCCTGAGCAATCACACATCAGCACTAATTGCACAGCGCTTCAGTTCCTCAAACCCTGCTGTAAACTGGACGGGCTCCATTCGTGCTGGTACCCAAAAAGAAGGCTTTGGGTAGGATGTCCCCTGCCAGGTGGCACTGGGTGCCAGGCTCCCCTCCCGGGGGTGGAGCTGGGAAGCCACAGAGGGGTTTGTTTCCCTGTCACAAACACTCTCAGCATCCCTGAGCTCTTGGCAATCCCGTCTTTTCCAAGGGATCCCCACTCTGCCAAAAGTCTTCCATGCCCAAGTTTAGATTTCTTTCTGATAAGGGCTCCTGAACGTGCTGATCTTGGCACGAAGTTGTTCTGTGCACTCAGCAGACCACAAAGAGGAGGAGAAATGCCAGCAGCTCATTAACCCTTGCATCCCCTCCTTTTACCATGCTCATTATGCCAATCCACAGAGGTACCACAGGCACTGTCAGCACAGACTTGAGGGTCAAGTGTAGCATCCCAGCATCCCAGAGCTGCCTGAGGGAGCAGTAAGAGGGAAATTCATCTGCTGGGATGCAGCTCCAGCATCACCACTCCAATCCATAATGCATCCCGGCAGAACAGCAGCCTTTAGTTTTTACCTTTGTTTTCTCTGAAATGCATCTGTAAATCTGGGTGTCACACTCCTCACCGAGTTTCCCATGGCTCCCAGCCCACAAACAGGAGTGAAGTGGTGGGTGAGAAGCTGGTGGTGGTTCCTGCTCCGGGGTGGGCAGCGCAGGTGACGTTCAGCTCCCGTCACCACGAGAGGAGCCTGGAAATATTGCAGTCTGCAACAGGGGTGGGAGGGCTGTGATCAGCTCTGATATGGTACAACTTAATTCTGGCTGTGCCCGTGAATCAGCAGGATCTGGAGAGCTGTAAATCCTGGTGGTTCTTGCTCCCTGCCTGCTGACGGTGCAGGACGGTGCCGCGCTCCGCGCTGGGAACGTGTTCAGCCAGGCATTTGGTGCAAAAGCTCTGGATTGCTGCCATCCCAGCCAGGGTCAACAAAAACTCCTTGGTGAGGTAAAATGTGATGTGACATCACGTGCAGGGCGTGTCTGGTTGTGTGGCAGTGGCCAGCAGTGTGACAACACAGGTGCCTGGCTCCCCTGAGGGTGCCGCAAGGTGTCCACGTCTTGGCTCTGCTCTGCGTGCCTCCGTCACAACTACAGAGTTTTTAGACAGTTTCAACTGAATGTGAAGGTTTCCCTGCTGCCTTTTGGAGTGCAGGATGGAGACAAGGAAAGCACTAAAAGCAGGGATTAACCGAGTCCCTGTAGTCTCCAGGCAGGTAGGGCAGAAATCACACAGGAAATCCGTGTGTTATTAGCCAGCTTGGTTAGCAAAACCTTTATTTGAGTGACACATTTAACAGTTTAAATATGTCTTAAAACATTTTAGTGGCAAAATCTGAAAGCCATAGGTGTTTCTGCACTGAGCCAAGGAGCTGTGAAGGAGTTGTGTCAGGATGTTTTGAAAATGTCAAGAAAGGGAAAAAAGGTATGGGAAATAACGGGGGGAAAGACCCTGAATATGCTGATAATTCCTTGTAGAAGCACTTACACTTGCAAACAGCCAGACACACTCTTGGCTCAAGGCTGTTTTGTGCCAGAGGAGTAGGGTGGGATGAAGCTGGGAGAGCAGGCTTGGAGGACAGGGAGAGGAGAGCACAAAGCCAGGGACACTGCCAGGTGTGGAGCCCAGGAGGAGATGCTACAACAAACACAGGGGAGTGCAGGAAGGGAGGTCTTGTGGTCTTGGTGGCTCCCAGGGACGTGTCCAACCTCTTCCCAAAGGTGACACCAGCAGGTGGCCAAGGGGAAGAAGGATCAGGTTTCTCTGCCCACCACTGTCAGTGTGCAGGCAAATAATTCCTGGTGGGTGGGGAGGAGACTGGAATCACACAGGAACAAAAGCTCACCCTCATCCAGTGGGAATGTGAGTGGCTTCCCTGCACCACCTCGGCAGGAAGGGGCTGGAGAGCAGCCTGAGACTCACTGATAAATTATGGCCTGTCTCCTGCTGCAGACACTGCCTTAGCATCTGAAGAGCATGATAGAAATCTGTCCTTAATGATCACTGACCTTCAAACAGGAGGGGGAAGAAAGCCAGACCCAACTTGACAATATCTTCTCTGAAGTAAAAACAAAACAAAACCAAACCAAAAAACCCCACCCAGACAAACCCCAACCAAAACCCCCTGTATTTAACTGGATTCTCATGAAAAATCACATGTGCCACAAGAGGATAAATTTGGAGCATTCTCTGTTTCAGAGTGAATATTTTATATAAACAGACTAAAGAGTATAGGAAAAATACAGTGCTGTGCACAGCAGCAATGCTCAGTGAGCTAAAAAACCAGACTGGGCCAGATCTTAGTGATAATTCCCAGTGCAACCTATTCTTGAGTCTGAAGTCTCCTGAGAGATACCTTACATAACAGGAAATTGTGGATAATCACAGAAAATACATCAAAGCCATTTCAGATATTTCTAACACAACACGTACTAAATGTTATTGGGGGAATGGCGGGGTGGGGGCTGGGGGGGTTTGGAAATAAATGTGCAGATTAGCATTTAGGGTTGCAGGTTCTTTTTTATTTGGAGTTGGTTGGAATATTTCCTCCAGGAGCAGGGGCTGAGAGATTTTCCAGGGCGTGGAGTTCTGCCCGGCCTGTGTGTTCCATCCTGCCCGTGTGATCTCCACGGGAGAGCACAGGGAGGGAACAGGCACGGAGGATCAGAGGCAGTCAGGGAACATTAACTGCATACATGCATAATTATTACTACAGTGACCTGATGGAAATTTTGCAGGGATTTCAAAACGCGTGCGAGGAGCGGAACCTTCCCCGAGCCCTTCTTGTGTTTCCCCTGGCGGGCTGACAAAACAGGAGCAGTAAATAATACCAGGGGTAGGTGTTGATTCACCACAGCCCCTTGGAACTGCAGCAGGGCTTGTCAAGAGAGGGCAACTGAGTGCTTTGGAAATGGTGGAAGACTGCATCAAATTGGGTGTTATATCCATCCCTTCCCTGCAGGAAAATAATGCCAGAGTGACTCTGGCTGCCACCATCCTTCAGCGTGGATCCATCCACCCATCTCTACCTGTGTTGATTTTCTGTGTTGTGGGGGAATTATGATAACCTAAAGGTGGAAAAATTCAGATTTACCAATTTTTTGGGGGGGAGGGGGGTGGGTTTTTATTTTCAACACCGTGGTGTTGAACACTGCGTGCTATCTTAGCCAGGGCTGGGGACTGTGGATTGTGGAGTTTCAAAATATGCTGGAATTAATGACACAGAATCCACTGCTCCGTGGTTTTATACCAGCCTGTCTCACTCTAAGGTCAAACTGGAAAAGTTTCCTGACAAGAGCTGCAGGTCTGACTCTCTGCCTCGCTGCTGACTGAGCTGGGGGGCTGCATAAGTAAAATAAAACCCCCCAAAAAAATCCTCTAACAGAGGGGAGGAGGGGGGGAAGAAAAATCCACAAATTTAGGTTAAAAACAAAAGTTATGGCAACCTAAGTGCCTCTAAGTTTTGCAATAATCCTCCAGTACTTTTTGCATCCCAAAAGGCTCCAGATGTGACCAGCCACTGCGAAGTGGCGAGTTGTTTATCAGCATCCTGCTCCGCAGACGGGCACCTGTAATTTCACTCACTCTTTGCATCAGCAGAATTAAGAGATCCAGAAAAAAAACACAAAAAACAAATAACAAAAAAAAACCCCCAAAAAAAACAAAGCAGGAGGGAAAAAAAACCCAGAAAACAAACAAACAAACAAAAAGCTCTGCCAAGGCAGGATTCTGTGTTTTAAGGCAGAAGCAGGGACGGTGCAGAGCCCTGCCAAGGTGAGGTGGGCTCCTCCCGTGGGGGTGGGTGTTTCTCTCTGCTGGGTGCTGAGGGTGGCTCTGCCCATAGAAAGAGTGAAAATTAATAAAATCCATCTGCTCTGAGGTCAAACACTTGGGTTTTGTTCCCGTCCTTCCCAGCTGTGGTGGCTGGGGCTGCCCACTGCCCATGGGCTTGCTGGGTACCTGTGTGTTTGAAAACTGCCCAATTTCTTCGTGCTCCCTTCCTGATCCCTGCTCTGCTCACAGCTCCATTTCTTTCTCTTCAAGAGGAGCAAAACTTCCTCTTGATGGCCTCTTTCTAAAAACGAGTGCCACCTTCTCCTTCATTTTTACAGGCGGTGGATTCGGTTGTTGGCAGAAGCCACCAGGTAAAATTCCCTGTACTCAAGGGGCAGGTCTGTATTTTCAGAAAGTCACCTCCATGTTTGTGTGAAGCACCTGCCAATTAATATGCTTAAAAATATCACTGGAGTTATGTAAGATCTTTAAAAATCCTTCTGCTTCTTGACTCTGCGGCACTTCACCTATGACTAAAAGTCATCAAGCTTCAGTGTGCTTTAAAATAAACTCAAAACCCAAGCAGCCCTAATTTAATAGAAGCAAGAAATTATTAACTCCTTCCTCTTGTGCAGGATTATTCAAACCTGTCTGTAGGGAGCACAGTCTGCTCTTGGACTAATGATCTTGGGGATCTGTGTCTCTTGTCTGGCACCCCCCAGCCATGGTGCCTTAGTATATGACATTCTTTCTTATATATATACATATATATAAAAGTATGTATCATTCTCCATTAATGATGCACAAAAACCATGGCATTTAACCTTTTATTGGCATTGGAATGGTGATGGCTGGGTAAACTCCAAGCTCAGCACACCAAACCAACTGCCCAGGGTCATTCTGATTTCCCCATCCTTTACACTTCTAATTTTTTTAAAAGGAAAGGGCTCAATGAAAGTGAACCCCCAGGGGCAGGTTGTGGCAGATGGACTTTTTTCTGGCACAGTTTTGAAGGTGGGAGGCCAATGATTTTTGGGTGACGTGGGTGTGAGGAGTTACAAACACACCCAAGCCAACACGAGCGTCAGGGCTGAGTGAACGTGCTGCTTGTGGCACCTTTAAACACATTTAAACACAGTGGGATTTGTGTAATATAAATATTAAATCCTTCATAGCACTGTTTAATATACAGGGCCTTAGAAGTCATAAAGGTTTTCTGGTTCAGAATTATAGAAGATACTGAAAGTGGTACGTGGTGTTTTCTCTTTCAGGAGCTGATTCGGGCTGCTGACGTTAATGAGAATTTTTCCTTTGTGAGCTCTGGATGAGGCTTTAAGGCCAGACTTATAAATAAATAAACAAATAGATAGATAAAGCCT
The DNA here is from genome assembly GCF_001522545.3 of Parus major. Taxonomy (NCBI): domain Eukaryota; kingdom Metazoa; phylum Chordata; class Aves; order Passeriformes; family Paridae; genus Parus; species Parus major. The sequence goes on along the minus strand of NC_031799.1, from coordinate 73,446,187 downwards.
CTCCTTTCTCATTTTTCTGCCAATTTAGAGATTTTTAGGACTGGAGCTGCTGTTGTTCACCAGGTACCAAGGGCTGGGCAGCGCCTGCTCTTCCTCCAGCCTTGCAACTCCAGTAACCCCAAATATATTTAGACTGATGACTCGATTCCCTCACCAGAAAGATATGTGAGTAGGAATTGTTGTCTATCTTGTAAAAACAGTGCTGCACTTGTGCATGCATGTGTGGGGCTGTTAAAGGTTTTACAGGGAATGCGCGGCTGCTTATCTGGGGCGAGGAGGGACCCGAAACCCCAAAAACCCTCCCTGGCCTGCCCAGCCCCAGCTCGGGGCTCCCCCTGTGAGGCACAGAACTCTCACAGCCTGCACCCAGAGGTGAACGCTCCCTCCAGCTCTGGGGGAAGATTTAGGAGCAAACTCTACTTCCATTTACATCATTAAAACCCTAATGAGGCTGTAAATCAGGGTAAGAGTACGGTGGAGGTCGATAGGGTTGGGTGGGTTTAGATGGCTGGGGAATTTCTGTGTTTTAGGTGGAAATACAGAGCAGGCAGGCCAAAGCAGAGCTGAAAGGAAAAAAAGGTTTCATGTTCTTGTTGAGATCTGAAGGGAGTAACAGCAACTATCAATTTTGAGTCAGATTGCTTCACCTCCTTCTGAAAAGAGATAATAGTGGAAGTGTTTACTGTCCTAAATCACAGTGGCCAATAACAAACACATTAAACTGGGCCAAAATTACTTACAAAAGTTTGAATTTTGGGGTTTTTTTCTGACATATCCTTGGTAGGGAAGCAATTAGAATTACTTTTGTATACTTCAGTTAACAATTTTCTTCAAACTATGAAGAAAATCTGATGTATTTCCCAAGATACACGAACACATTACATTTTCCATTGCTTCCCTTTTTGTTAGCAAGCTTCAGTATTTCAAATATTTCAAGCTTTCAATATTTCAAATATTACATAATGTGGAATGATCTGGAAATGCATACATTCGCCGAGAGCTCTGGGTTGAATTTGAAGTTTTAATTAACGTGTTTAATTAGCGGTTCAGTGTCAGAGGGCAGAGTTTAGAGGCTGGGAAAGGCAGCCCATCCTGGACAGCCAGTGCAGACCACTGGTTTCAGTGGAATTCTCCAGCTAGCACAGCCCATGGAAGCAGCCTCTCTTCTGAGCTGCAGCCAACTTGTTTTTCTGTTCCTTAAACAGTCCTGCAGCACTTGCCAGGAAATGCAAGAAAATAAAATGACTCACTGAAACAGTAGTTGTTTCCATTGGAAATTATTAAAACAAATGGTAATGTTATCATATATTAACTTTAATATTAACGTTCTGCAGCACAATTGTTTCTGATGATGACTGGCAGCACCACAACAAGGACCATTTTGTCTTAAAAATTATATTAATGTGAGCTGATGCAAGGGGTGAGGTTGCCTAATGCAGTAGTGCTGACACAAGACATGGAATGACAATCTGTGGACCATGGAAAAAACCCACTGTCTGCTGAGCCAGGCTCACATCTTCAACCTGCACAGCAGCAAATCTGTGATTCAATTGTGAGGCTCCTTGCTCACAGGCAGAGTTAATTCCATATACCACCGCTGTTAATTGTGTTTATGTTATAGACACGAAGGCAGGATTATTATTATTATTTATTTTTTTTTTTTCAAAATGCAAGAGGAGCGGCTCTGAAAGGCAAAATCCTAGATAAGATTTGCAGGCTGCAAGAGAGAATTTGTGTCACACCACTTCCCAGGGGTTGGAATGCAGACCTCGGAGGTGGCTTATCCAAAGGGCAGCATCCCAAGGAATGGGAAGATCTGGGGACCTGCATGTTTTTTGCATTGCTGAAAATGCCTGGAATTGCTGGGAGTGATGGGGGAGATCTGTGGTGCCCTCTGAGCAGTTGCTGTTTAACCAGGAGCTGGTAGCTCCTGACTAAAGATAAACCCAGGTGTGCAATGACACCCTTCCTGACGTCATGGTTGTGTAATAGAACACACATAAAAACCAGCAAGGCTTGTAATTAGGGTTCTAGTGAGAACACTTGCGTCTGACAGTCTAAAATATACGTGAAATTTCTGAATTATTTGCTTAAATTGTGCAGTTTCTGTAAACAGTCCCAACAGTAAACCTATTAGCTGAAATATTCACACAAAGTAAACAAAAGGAACGCGAACCTAGCCAAGTCAAATTCAACTTTCTGTCTTAGTAAACACTCATGGGAGCGTTTTCAGAAGCACATTTCTAGGTCTGCCTCGGTTTTCAGAACTTCCAAATACTGGTCTTTACAGAATTAATAAAAGTATATGGAAGTATATAAATGAATATAAAGGTACATCTGCTGTCAAACAGCAGCAGAGGAACTTCTATCAAAATAAAAGGACAAAAAGCAACGAAGCCAAGAGTCTTGCCCTTTGTACCTGGACCCAAACGATCAGTTTTCCACCCCAGCCCCTTTTTGGCTGCTTTCTGCCCCAGAGGCGCCCACAGCAGAGAGAGGTGCACAAACATTCCTGGTTACAGGGGGTTTGCTCCTGGGTGTAGCTGCAAACACACCTTGTGTCCTCACCCCTATGCTGGGCACATCAGAAATTGGAACTGTTGGGTAAATGTATGTCTGGAGTGCCAGGAAGGCGCTCCTCATCGCCGATTTGCCATTTTACAGCGGTTTACGGGAGAGGATGTGATGGATGGGAGGGCACACAACGAGCTGGAGGCACCTTCTGGTGCCAAAAATCTCGATTTTCTCCGGCTCTGGTGTGCGAGGGAGGACAATGGCAGATTGCCTCCTAGTGCCACGCTCAGGAAATGACTGAGAGGCCAGAAACCACCGGCAGGAATTTCAGCGTGGATCCCACACCTCAGGGACGCTTAATGCCTGCCTTTATGGCTGGATCGTGATTTTCAAATAGAGGGTGAAATTATCTTAAGTCCACTTTGAGGAAAAAAAAAAAAAAAAAAAAAAAAAAAGCTAAAAAGGTGGTTTTGTCCACCACAAAAAAATGTTGCTTCTGGTTTCTGTCATGAGTTAGAGAAATGCCTGTTTTTTGAAGTTGATACCAGAGACATTCTGCATGTTTTTCCTCTTACTTCAAAATTTAGTTTAGCTCAACCAACCATTTGTTTTAATTTTTGGTGCAACAAACCATTACTGCTTGCATCACGTATAGGCTGAGAAAATAAAGCAAATATTTGTTCTAGCTCCTTTTCCTTTCCTCCTGAGGATGTCTTTTGGATCTACGACTCCTCCATCCTCATCCCAGAGATGAGATCCATCATCTTTGATGAGATCCATCATCTTTGCTTCTCCTTGTTCTCTTGCCAGAAGTAAAACCTTTATTTATTTTTTTATTATTATTATTTTTTTTTTTTTTTTAATCGTCTCCCAGGGTTCCAAGCCTCCCAGTGAGAGCAATCAAGCGAATTTCACACCTCAACAATTGCAAAGGCTTTAGGGGCACGCTGACAACGCCCTCCTCGGTTTCCTTCCAGGACGATGCATTTTTAGTGAGGAGCAGAATTTAGGGGATATCAAACACACCGGAACGGGGCAGGATAAGGGAACATTTTAATGTATTTTCACAAATTCCGTTTCCAGCAGACACCCCAGGAAACAGCCCAGCAGCCTTGGGCAGGGTGGGAGGCGGGCACGACCAAGGCATCACCCAGCCGCGCCCAGCTGGAACGCTGGGTTTGGAAATCCTGGCAGAGCTGGCTGGCAGAAATTGCTGGAATTGCTGCATTCCCGGCACTCCGTGTGCCCCAGCTCCCCCGAGGTCTCCCCGAAGGTCTGAGGAGCAGCACCCGCAGTAAAGTGGATTTTTACCGGCGGTGTGGCCGCGCTCTGGGCAGACCCTGGAAGGATCAAACCCCTCTGTCTGACGCAGCACCAGAAGCAGTGGGAACCAAGAGTATCCATGGGAATTCATGTTTATCTTCGGAAGGTCAAAACCTACCCCAGTTTCGGTTTTCAGCTGAACGTGGGGAGGGAGTTGCTAAGGTTCAGCTCTTAAAAAAAAATCTGTAATAAAATTGTCTGGAAGAAGAAGCCTGACTTGCTCCTGCAGGATTCATTACTTCCCCAATAAATGCAACATGACATTTCAACATGTTTGTATTGTGACTTCACTAGCTTTTGTTATGTATTTGAAATATAATAATATTCGATAATAGTTCATGGCAGAGTTATTTTAAAAATGTATAATAGTGACAGCATTCAGACATATTACAGACTTCATTTGAATGAGAAAAAGTTTATGATTCACTTGCCTTACAGAAATTGTATTTTACTGTCATTATCAAAATTACATTATTTAAGTACTGCACGATTTTCATACCAAATTATCTTTTCACAGAAATAAAAAAAAAAAAAAAAAAAATCACTGCGGTAAATTACAGTGTATTAAAATTCTGAACACCATTTTCATATTGCATTACAAACATTCTTTGTGCATTGTTTCTTCTTTGCACTTTCATCAGATGTAACTCAACATGAGTTGCACAGAACTGGACTGAGTGGGGAAGAACATACAGGGGACGCTGGTGCTGGGATCTGCTTTGCTAAATGTAAATGTTAATTAATCTGTGTTCTGTTATGCTCATCTTTCCTTGGATTTTTGGCTAGTTTTCCAGCTCCAGGATGTTTCTTTGGTACAGATTAGGTTATTGTGTCAGGGTTGGAATGGCTGAGAGGGTGAAACCAAAGAAATGCAGTAAAAAGCTGCTGTTTGTGGAGTTGTAAATAGTTTCCAGCAGAAACGCCCCTGCCCACTCTGCTCAGCCCCAAAGCCTGGGCAAGGAGATTGGTTTGTTTGCTTGAACTCCGGGGTGGCTCCTGCTGCTCCAGGTCGGTTATTAATGAGGAAAAGAAGGCTAATGGCAGGAGGAGGTGCTGACAGCCCAGCGTTTACTCCGTGGTACCAGGCAACACCAGACAAAAGCAGCGCTCACGCCACCCTGGCTGCAGAACCAGCGGCTTTTCAAACACACCTGAACCTCACCAGGCTGCTTTTAGCAGATATCACACCAGGCTGTGGCTGGGAGAAACAGTAGGTAGTCACCCAGTCGGCCTGATTTCACTAATTAGTGGCTGATTAATTAATTAGTTTAGAGATGACTCACCAGCCCAGCTGAGGAAGCCACCTCTGCCCTCCTCAGATGGGACATCTCAGCCTTCCGAGGGGGGAATTTCACCCCCATTCTCTTCCCGGGTTCTGTGCTGGACTCTGGGACAAGCCCTGCTCGTTAAATGCTGATTATTTGTCTAATTTGTTTTATTGGGAAAGCTGCACCACCAGCCAGAGAAAGGCCAGGTGAAATAAGCAGGGGCTGGGGTGGAAAAGATGCAAAGGGCAGCACAGGGCTGGTCTCTGAGACAGGGCACTGAAACTGCGACCCCACAAGAGCAGCACAAGGAGGGCGGACATCCACACCGAATTTTGTGGGGTTTCACTCAAAAACAAACCCAAGTGTGGTGCCACGGAGGGAATGCTGCACTGGTGCAGGTTGGACGGGCTCAGAGGCTGTCAGATACACTGAATTTCAGAGCAGCAATTCCATAACTGCGCGAACATCAGAGCGTTCCTGGTATCTCTCATCAAAGGAGCAGCTCTGCAGCCACTGGAGAGCCACAGCTCCATTTGCCATGAGCCAGCACAACATTTTAGCATGGGCAGGGCAAGCCAGGGGATAGACACAGAGCAGCAAGAGCCTCCTGCATTTTTAATCCTAATGTGTGTGGTGTCTGGGCAGGTACTGAGAGAGGAGCACAGCTGAGAGCAGGGCAGTGCACAGGTAAACCTGCAGTGACTGGTCATCCAAAAAAACGGTAAAATCTAGCATTTAGAGGGGAAAAAAGTGGTTTGTCATCAGGGACAGCCCTAACTGGAATAATCACGTCCTTGCTAGGGAGGCCCACGTGTTCGTGTTGGTGGAATTAATGGCATTTCTTGGGAATAGAGAGAGCAAGCACCAGATGTTTGGGATGGGAATATATTTTGGATTAAACTGTACATACTGTGTTGTGTCCACACACTCTCCCTTTTACCTGGTATTACTTTATTACTATAAATTAAGTAAATTCAACACATAGTAGTACTGTACTGCCCCAAAATCCTCATCACTTCATGCCTAGAGCTGTGAAATCACAGATAAAAACAGGACTCTTGTCCCAACACCATGGGAGATGTTATGCCTCAATTCTAAATAAAACCCAAGCTTTAATACAATTCTATAGGAAATATAAATTTTTAGCATGTATGGAAAAGGATTTAACTTCTGGCAATTTAGGACGCATTCCAATCCAACCCTCCAGACAGGCCAAATTATACATAATAAATGATTGTTGGGGAAGAGGTATCATGTTATCTGTCTTGTCCACAGCAAATTATAAAGCTATTCTAAACCACAAATGTTGAGTTCTTAATCAAAGAAAAACTACTTCCAATAATTTTGCTGCAGGTTTTTATATAGCTGTGAAGACGTACGTCAGCCGGGAAGATGATAAAATGTTTTCAGAAGATCAAACGTTATTTAAAAATTCATATTGCTTTATGTCCTGGAATTGCACTGGCAGGTCTTTTCATTTTCCTCCGGCACGGCCATCGGGGCTGGGCTCTGTGGTCTTTGCAGGCAGAAATAAAAACACGGGGATGTGTTTTTTCACCTGAACATCGGGTGACATCACGGGGGGCGCAGCTCCATCCTGCCTCCTTCATCCCGGCCCAGGCAAGCCCGGCCTGGGGAACGGGGTTAGGATTGGGTCCCTGGGAAAGGGAGATAACGAGCCATAAGCAGGGATAATGGGGTGATCAGAAGACGTGGAAAGCGTCGGCTGAATATCATTAAAATCTTCCTGACAGTGAGTTCCATTGTGCCGGGGAATAATCTCGGCGGCTCCAACGGGAGCGCTGCCAGGGGAAGGTGTCGGAGCAGCCCCGGTGCCGATCCAGAGCCCACGGACCTCGGAGGGGACATTTCCCCACCCTTCAGAGGGGTCTGGGCCCGGCCCGGGGAGAGCAGTGAGGGAGAATTCGCACAATTCCCAGAGATTCCCCCCAAAATCGCTGCCAGAGGCTGCGCGGGGCTGGTCCCCGGGGGCAGCACCCCTGCCCGCCGCAGCGGCTGAACCCGGCGGCTCCACAGGCATCTCCCACCCCTGCAGACGTAGAGAAACTGTAAAAAAAAGCTGTGAAAATCGCCGGCTGTGGCTGAGCAGTCAGGTAATTCCAGCGGTGGGGCCGCTGTGAGGAGCAGGGATGCGGACACACGGCTGGATGCTCCTGGAGGGATGGTGGAGGTGGCACTGGGAATCCCCCATTCCTGCTTTCCTGACGTGGGCACAAAGTCAGGGGAGCTGCGAGCAAGGAAGCACCAGGCACACGGCATCACATACCTGAAACAAGTGAGGAAACAGTATTTTTAATTTGTTTCTTCCCCCCCATGCATCTCGTGCATGGTGAATAAACTGGATTGGTGTGGGAGCTGGCAGCCCCTGTGTCTGTTCTCTCCTGGCAGACAAAACTTGCAGGATTATGAACCTGAGCTGCTACCTGGCTCCCAGAAAGGCAGCAGGACAAAATATTGGTGGGAAGTGCCTCTGCACCAATAATCTTACTCTTATGTCACTTGGTAGGCACCAGTGATTAAATGCATTTTAATGCCAAAAATCATTTAAGTGCCACAAATGCCAACCATTAAAAATCAGATTTTTGATTTTTACCAGATTTTTACTATCAGGAAAGGGCCACAAGTGCCAAACATTAAAGATCAGATTTTTCCCCACAGCAGACATGCTTCTGCCCTGGTGTGAATCCCCTGCACACGGGTATTTTTTTCAGCACCTCATCCAGCCCTCCAGCCTATCCATTTGTTTTATACTCTGCCACACACTGGCAGAGGCTGATGTGAAAATTTCTGTCTCCCAGCAAAGTTTCTGTAGCTCACTGTTGGAGTTGCTGGTGGAAGAGAGGAAGGGGCTCATCCATTTTTATTCATTACTACATGTACCACAGTCAATGAGATGTAGAGATCTGCAGCACTCATCCGAGGCTGGTAAAACCAGATTAAATAAAGTTCCTGTTTTTGGTTTTTTTTTTTTAAGGTGAATGTATTAAAACCTAAAGATCTGTGTGTGGGGAAAAAGAGCTACACACCTCCTCAGTTTTTAACTTGCAGCACCTGCTGGTCTGTTGGAGAGGGTTAATCCAGTCACAACAACACTTTGTAATTATATATTGGTTTAACCCAAAGCAGAATGACTCAGTGAAAGGAGTTTCACAGCTACTTTTCAGCATTTGAAGTCTTGGGCTGTGCTTCTCTACATCTTTTCCTCTGTATCCCTGAGTAGTGTCTACCTCCTCCTGCAGCACTCTGAGGTTTTTGAGTTTTGTTTCACTTTGGGTTCCCACAACTCCATCACAAACTCTGTCCTTACCCTGTGCACTTCCTCGGGCTGTAATTTTGAGTTTACTAATTGAATTTCAACCGGATTTTCAGAGTTTCTCTAACTTTTAGCAAAACTTTGAATTATCACCCTGCCCTTGAACCTCCACTTGCTGCTGTCTTCAGAGGAGAGGAACTTCTTGTATTCTATCAACCAAGCCATTGCTAAAAACTGCTTGACAGAGTTGGATTGGAGAAGAACCCCCAGTGTGAAATCCCATTTGAGAATCTGTTTCTACTTTGATAATGTGACACCTGTGTTCTCCAAACACATTCTCACTAAGCTGATTAGTAATTTCATGTTTCCCTACCTTGCACACAGGAGCTCTGTGGCACAGCGACACAAACCCACTGAAGCCAAAGCTGCACCATGTCCACAGCTTCCTCCTGCTCCTGATGCCTGTGACTTGGTCATGGGACAAAATCAGTTTGTTTTGGCGTGATCTGCTCTTGACAAATTCATCTTGGATGTTGCTTGTCTCTTTGTTGTCTTCTAGAAGAGTATAAATATTTTAATTAATCGGTCCGCAGCTTTCTCCCTCGATTTTCTTCTTCATACTACAATGCCTTTGAAATGCCTAGTTGTATTTAATTTTTTTTTATTTATTTTTTTTTTTTTTTTTGGTCCTGGCCTACCTTTTTTTTCCTTTTTTTTTTTCTTCAGTTTGACCTAGTTTCCAACTTCCTGTACTCTCTTCTTGTGTTTTAAGCCATTGAAACACGCCTGATTTAGCTACATTCATTTCTGGCCTGCTTCTGCATTGGCAGAGTTTATGGTTCTGCCTTTAATATAGTTTTTTAAAGGAGCTTTCAGATCTATTGGATATCTCAGACATGTTCCCCAGAAAACCTTTCCATTTCTGTGCATTTATTGAACAATGACTTCTTGACAATCATTTATTTTGTTTTGCTTCAAACTTCAAGAAGATTTTTCTCCTGTTCTCCTACCTCACCTCTGGAGCAGTTAAATTTCTGCATTTCCCCGGGTTTCACACAATTCACACAAGTTTACAAAAGCATCGTTCACCCCAGCAGTGCACAGAAGCTGTGATTTTTCCTGTTACTCTCACCCACCAGCTTATAACCCATCCATCTTCTTGGGACAGCCCTTGTATCTCCTTGATATTTAAGAAAATGCTCTCTGCTGCCCTCCCCACCCTTCCAGGGAAAGTTGCACCCTCGCAAATTAATATTCCAGTCATGTAAATCACTTGAACAAGTGCCTGCTATGCTTATTAACTTGCGGTTTTGATCGTGCACCAAGACTTTCAGCCGTTCCTGTTAATTCCCCCACTTTTTGCTGCACAAAATCGTAAGATACTGAGTAGGTGGCTTCATCCTCCAGCTTGTCCCTCCCCTAGCCACAGATATCATAATTTTTGATATTTATAAATACCATAAATATCCCAAGACATTCCACCCGTGGCCCTTTGAGCGGAACTTGCCCAGCGCCACTGTTCTGACCTGCCACAACTACTGCCAGGCATGTGAAATCTTGAATTCTGGCATTGCCTTTTTTCCTACATTTTGGAAGAGGGACGATGCCTTTTTCCTTTAATTCTTTTTTTCACCCCCTGGTATTTGCAAAAGGAAATAATCACAAAGACTCCCATAAAATAATGTGATGTTAGCAGAAGTCATCAAGAGCTCCACTGAAAAAGACTGAACTAGGGGCTAAATTGAAAGGTGGCTTTCTAAATGCTTTTTAAAATAAAGCCCAGTTTTGATGAAGTTATGCAAAATTGTGAAATTTTCTGCTATTTAATAATATTAAAATTCCCTGGGTTATACTGAAGCTCCGGAGATACTTAGAGGAGCTATTAGGGAAAATTTGGTGGGATTTAGGAGAGTCTTTCAGCATCTTGTGAAAGCACATTTTCTACCAGATGTTTGTAAAGAAAGGAAAAAAAAGCATATTTTGATTCCATTGAATCATCAGCTGCATGAGAATCTTTGTCTTCTGAAAGCCCCTTAAGCACTTTCTCTGGATCAAATATTAAGAGAAACTTCCATTAATTAATTTTTTTATTTCTTTTTTCAGTAGATGACAGTGATTGGGTTTGGAACTTCCTCAGGAAATTTTCTGACGATTTGTAAGACAGGTTCTCATTTTCTGTTGTCTTTTAGTTCTTTCCAGAACATTACTAGCTGGAGAGCGGTGGAATTTTTAATACTAGCAGAAGACGTTGTTTATAAGGCAGAACTCTTCCTGCCACAAAATCACGTGAAAAAACCTCAAAATAATCTATATTAACGCCGCCGATAATTACCATCACTTCATACAAGCAGAAGCACATCATATTCCTGCGGAGGAATTTGCTCTCGCTCTGCTCAGCCTTCGCTGGAGCACGATTTCCGAACTCTCCGGGATGATCACATGCCTAATTGCTGCTGATTTCCAGCACTCCCGATTACCCCGTGGTTTATTCCCGAGGAAAGCCGAGACCTGCCACTCGCCGCCACCCAGGCAATATTTGCACGGCGGCCACCAAACCTGCAGCTCCTGCGGCTGGCTGGGTGTCGCGGGGTCTCTCCTGAGCAGCTGTCCCGCCGCTCCAGATGTTGGTCCCCGGGAGCGGCACAGCTGGGCTGGGCTGGCCGGGAGCTCCGGGGATGCTCCGAGCGCCGCAGGAGGGCTCGGGGTGGTGTGGAGCAGCGCAGGTGATGTGAAAATGTCTCGGTTCATGCACCCAGAGCAGCCCCTCTGCCCCTTGTCCCCGTCCCCTCGTGGGGACAGCCCCCGGGGGGAGCCGCCTGAGCCCGGCCGTGACTCCTGTGCCACCGCCAGCTGAGCATTAATTAAAGCCCGAGACGCCACAGCGCCGAGGCCAGCGGGAGAGGAGCTGCCCACGGCTTCTGCTGGGGCACAGGGAATTGCCTCCCGGCTGCGGGGCTGTGTTTGGGTTCGTGCTGAACACGGGTTTGATCATCCAGGGATGTTTTTGTTATTGCTGAGCTGACCCAGAGCCTTCTCCTGCCCCCGGTGTGGCCGTGCCGGGAGGGGCTGGGGGAGCTCGGGGGACACAGCCAGGACAGGCCACCAGAACGGAGCACAGCGCTGCTCCACAACCTTCGGCACTAATTACCCCGACTGCTAATTACTAATTACACCGGTTTGGGAGTGGGAAGGGGAGGAGGGAGGAAGGGGATGAGGGCAGGGCTGGTGTTTGTCTCCCCAAGGCACAGGTGAGGGGGCCCTGCCCTCCGGGAGGTGCCGGAGGGGAGGCAGGGAAAGAACTCCTTGTCTGGCATTGCTCGTGTGCCTGGCTCTTGCCCTCCTTACTGAGCTGGCTTCAGCTCAGCCCAGGAGTTCCCTACGTTTTACCCACCCAGTTCTCTCCCCAGTCCCACTGGTGGGGGAATGAGCGAGTGTCCCCGAGGGGCCTGGCTGCTGGCTGGGGTGACACCGTGACACACAGACACCAGTGTCGGGTCTGAGCTGGTGGAAACCCAGAAACTGGCAAATTCACAGCCCAGCTCAGCCCACAGCCACTTGTCCACATCTTATCCACAGGTGTCCTGGCTTGGGAAAGTGTCCCAGAGGCTGCCAGACTGCTGCTGTCCCAAAACAGCAGAATGATCCTTCCCAGCCAGCAAAGCAAGAGCCAGTTTCGTAAGACAGGGGTTTTGGTGGGTGTACCGTGGGTCAAACCCAGTCTCCCAGCCTGGGAAACCCAAGGCACCAACAAATGACCAACAAGAAATGTCCCCACAAGCGCAATTGACAAAGTGTGCCTCCACTCTGGGCGTTCCCCAGCTGAAGGAAGTGACCCCGCAGTTTGGAACAACTCATTAATTTGCAAATTCTCCTCAGTGCAGAGCACATATAGGTGTGTCATTGAGGGGTAGGATCTCATGCTCTGTCTGGTGCTTAATCTGTTTCGGTAGCTGCTGGAACCAGATGTTTCCAATAAAAGTTCAAGGAGCCCTCAGTAAAGATGTGCAGTGATCTGCCCAGTATCTGTCCGTATCTGTCTTGTTTGTTCTAAGATTGAGGGAAGATTTGGAACCTAAGGTTTTATGTCTCCCTCTGTACATGTTTGCTTTAGTTTATCTGCTCTGATTTTGAATGTTCTTGCCGCTCATAAAAAAACTCTGCTTTCTTTTGTAGTTTGGAAACTGCTTGACCTCAGTTATCTGCTGTGGCAATGTGTTCTCTCATCTGAAGTCATGTGGTTTGATAAAATGTTTTCTTTCATTGGTGGTGAGTTTGTAAATACTGATGTTCCACTCTCCTTTTGTATGAAACAGGGGGAGCAGAAGCTGTCAATATTTTTTTATCCTGCAACAAACCATGAAATCAGCATTGGCATGGCAAGTCAGGGCAGAGTGATCCTTATGCAGACACACTGCCCAAAATGCCCTGACAGTGCATCAACAAGATCATGTATTTTTTGGAAACAGCACCTTCAAAGTATTGATTTTTTAGTTAGGATTTAACTTTTAGAGGCTCTGGGGGAAAAAAACCCAAAAAACCTCTAGAGTAAAGACCTGACGAGGGTCCTGTGCTTAGAAGTGGGTTATTTCTTCTCATGACCTTCACTTCCTTTGGAAATCTTGGAGAGATCCTTGGAGTTTCTGAACCAAAACTCTTCCATATCTGAGCTCCACACAATTTTTCTGTATTATTTGTGCATGAGAAAACTTTGGACACAAGGTGGCAAATGCTTGAAGCTGCCTGAGTGGAAAAAAGGAGAAGATGGCTGAAAAAGACAAGGAGCTGATTCTTGTGAGCTGCAACCTGAAGCGAGTCTCTAAACAGCAAGACCAAGCATGTTGAGTCTCCTGAGGTTGTAGAAAAACTTGGAAAGATAAACCTAATCCAGTCTTTTATAGGTTGCAGTAGCAAGGGTTTGGCTCAGAAAAACCCTAAGTGAAATATGCATACAGATGTTTCATCAGAGCTACGGAATTTTAACAGGGAATCTGAATTAGGGTAGCAGTGGATCTGAAACAGGATGTCTGAATTAGGGTAATCTGTTTGGTGAACCTGGGTTAGAGGTATTAACTCTGGGTACCACACGTGAAACCCCCATCCCACTGAACTCCTTGGCAATTCTGAGTCGATCCTTCAGCATCTGGATTTCAAGCCACTTATTCTACAGAAAGAGTTAATGTTCGTGTGTCTGTGTGTGTGTGTGTGTGTCTAATCAAAGTGCTATCTTTTTAAGACAGCAAAAAATCAGGCATTAATTAGCAGGAAGTAGTGGAGCTGGGCAGAGAGCCGTGTGGAGAATACAGCTGAAGGAGCAGGGTGGACCAACCTGGAAAAAGCAGGAGACAGAGCAGAGTCCACCGAGTTATGCAAAGCAACAGACTGGAATAGCGAGCCATCCTGAGCAGGGAATTAAGCAAGGAATGAAACAGGCCAGCTAGCCAGGAGGCAGCAGGGCTTACTGGGCAGCTCTGCTTTTAATGAGCCCCTCGCAAGCCACACTTGCAGGATGTCAATAGTGCTCATACCGCATTTATTTTATTTATGAATAGACAGGTTCTCTGTGGCAGTGGCAGAGGCAGAATTACCCCAAAGGCACCAAACTGTCCGTGCAGCCGTGTCACGACAGGGTGGAACATGTCACGACAGAGCTGAGGTGGTGCCGGATGGGTACTGAGATGTTGCAGTTCTTGACGAGGGTGGCTCTGCTGATGGCAGGGATGATCCCACGTGCACCGAGCGTGAGCTGAGGTTTCAGCCTTGTTTGTAGTGGGAAAAGCAAGAGCGGCTCCTGTTACTGCTCCCCCCAAAAAAATGAAGTGCTGCCCAACCTCCTGAGTGCTCCCAGGGAGGTCCTTCCCTCCCGGGAAGGAGACAAGCAGCTGTGCCAGTGGGAATTCTGGGAATCAGGCATTCTTTAAGACAGAAACATGCCTCTGAGCATGTACCCAGGGAAGCATTTTTGGAATCCAAAGAGTGCCGTGTGCTCGAGGAAGGCCAGCACAGCCGGCAGAGCACGGGGGGCTGTGCTGGCCCCCCGGGACTGGACCCGGCTCACCGGGAAGGGCTGGGCCGTGCTCTCGGCTCTGGGGCCGGGTCAGTGGTGCGGGGTCCCGCGGGGACGCTCGGAGCCCGGGCAGGACCCACAGCGGGACCATCCCGGAGCCGCCGCGGCGCCGAGCCCGCTCCCGCGGGGGGCCAGGGGGACACGGACCCCACTTCGGGGACATCGCTGTCCCCGGCCCGTCCTGCATCCCCCGGGCCGAGCCCGAGCATCGCTCCCGCTCCCACTTCGCCTTGGCCGGGCACCGCCATCAGCCGGAGTGGGAGGAAGAAACATTAACTCCAGCAGCTGTTTCTTGACCCCGGCTGTCAGCCCTGCCCCCGAACGGGGCGCGCTTGGGTCCTGCTCTTGTTTATTATTTTATTTCTTAAAAAAAATCAAAATAAAATAAAAATTACATCTATGTATAAAACCGTCAGACTGGCAGAACCCAGCCACGGGCACTCAAGCACGCCAAGGCGGGTGAAGTTTTCGGGGGGTTCAGCGGGACGTGACCCCCCCTCCCTCCCTCCCCGGTCCCCTCCCGCGGGGGCGCGCCCCCGCGCTCCCGCACCGCCGCTGCGCGCCCCCGCGGTCCCGCACCGGCGCTGCCGCGCGGAGCCGGCGCTGGGCGCCCGCAGCTCCGGCAATTCCCCAGCATGGGCGGCTTGAAACTGCTGGGGCTGAATAGCATTTGCTGTTCCGTCCCCGCGCCTCCTCCCGCCGCCGCCCGGCGCCTGGCGCGGTTCTCCTCCCGCTCAAGTTGTGCTGACACAGGCGCTGCCGCCGGCTGCGGCTCCGCCGGCGCTGCCCCCGCGCCCCGAGACCCCCGCGGCTCCCCGAGACCCCCGCTGCCGCCCTCGGGCTCTGCGGGACCCGGGCCGAGCTGCGGGTCCCGGCGCCGCTTTGCCCCGTTAGGTGTTCTGGGGGTTTGGTTCCATATTTTCTTTTTTATTTATTTAATTTTTTAATTTTTTTGGGGGGAGGAGGTGTGTGCTTGTGTGTGTGTGTTAATACACGTGTGGAAGGGGACTGTCACTCGCCTCACCCCGGGCTGTGTCACTCGGGCTGAGGTTTCACGGGAGGCACCCCGCGCCAGCGGTGGGGCCAACACTGGGAGGAGGAGAGGTGCCAAAAATGCCCGTCCTTGTCCCCTGGTAGCCGGTCAGGGCTGAGGGCGGCAGGAGCAGGGAGGCACACGGTGGGCGGGCAGGTGTGCCCACACCTGCAGCGCCGGGCAGGCCGGGGATGCGCTCGCTGCTCCCCGCCCGCACCCGAAGTTGGTTCCACACAATCCGAGGGGTTTGGGAGGTTTCGGGGGGCAGTGGTTTAAGTGGTTTTCTGGCGGCTTCGTGTCCTCCGTGCCCTCCGAGCCCTCGGAAGGCTTTGTGGAAGGAGCGGTAACTCTCGACAGGGCTCAGAGCGCACATTCCCCAGCGGGGAGCAGCGGGACCCTCCAGCCGCGGCCGGACGCAGCCCGGGGTCACGGCCGAGGGAGGAAGGGGAGGAAGAGGATGAAGGCAGAGCCGGAGCCCTGGGAACTGCAGGCGACGGCTGCCGCCCCTCGCTGGAGTCCGCGGTGCCTTCGGCTGGGCTGGAGGCACGCCGGAGCCGCCGGCTGCTCCCAGCCCGAGCTGAGCATCCCTCCGCGCCCATGTCCCCGAGCAGGGAACAGCAACTCTGAGGAGATGGATGCTGGAGAGAACGTGCCCGTGGGTGTGTGTGCGGCGGGGGACAGCGGGTGAGGAGGAGGAGGAGAGCTCTGAGGGCTGGCACCCTGGGCAGCCAGTGCTCCAGGGAATGTGGACAGCAGGAGACTCATCCTGACCAACTTGGTGTATGAAATAGCAGTTGTATGCTAGCCATAAGAAAATTAAAAATCTTGAGCACATATTCCATAGATTGACTGAAGGGTATTTATCTTAAACTAGCAGGGAATATTCTTTCCCTTCAGGTAGAGTGGGAGTACCTGTCTGTGACTCCTTAGGTTCATATGAATCTCCTTATTTTGAGGTGATCAGACATATTTTGAGTTCCTCTAAACTTAATTTGATTGCAGCTGGTGACTAACTTGTGTTTTTGGGTTTTTTAATAAAAATCATGACTATACCAGTGAAAGCTCACCGGTGTGTCTTGGAATGTGGAGGTGCCTGAACTCAAAGCAGGAATCTCTCACTGCCTTTGCAAGAAAAACGTTATAAACTTTCTGGAAAATACTGTGCTACTGCCTAAATTTATTTATTTATTTATTTATTTTCTTTCTTTCTTTCTTTCTTTCTTTCTTTCTTTCTTTCTTTCTTTCTTTCTTTCTTTCTTTCTCTCTTTCTCTCTTTCT
>NC_031799.1:73414065-73428942 GCF_001522545.3 Parus major | reverse complement strand
CTCCTTTTCTCCTTCTTCTCTTTCCTTCTCTTCAGTACAACTGTGTTTCAGGGAAAATTAGTTGGAAATCCTATAATAATTTGATGAACATTTGCTTCTTTGCCAGCTGTGAACACAGGTGAGACATCAGCAACTTTGTTGGAGGACAAGTTTCCAGATATGCAACCAAATAATACATATTAGATACAAATATATATTGCATATAAAATATGTATTATATAGGGCTATAATATCAAATATTACATGTGTAAGTATGTCCTGCAGGGTTGTTTCATGTAAGTTTAATAAAAAAACAGGTGTAGAGAACATGTTGCACTGACACTGAAGACAAATCCGATGCAGTAGGAGTGCTTTCCTAAATCTAGTCACATCTATAATCTGTTCCATATCTTACAAAAAGGTTACTCTTATTTTAACTGCATCCTAAGTGTATCTGGTGCATATTCTTAATCCAGATGCAGCATTTATTGCTCATGAAGAGGGTGGCATCTGTGAAAAATTGTGATAATCAAACTCCATAAGCATGAGGCTTCTTTGCCTTCAAACAGAAGCTGGTGATGAAGTCCCAGCTTCATCATGGGTACAGGATTAGTTTTCTAAAAATATTATGCTAGAACAAATAAACAGAAAGAATAATAATAATAAAAGAGGAGAAGAGTAAGCAGTTGGGAAAGCAAACCCTTTCATGGCCAGTGCAGATGAAATTCACATTTTCCTGAAGTTTTCGTGGTAAGTTTTTGTTCTTCCACAGTGCAGCTGATAACCATCTCGGTGATATTCTGTGCAGGAGAAATTGCAGGTTGGTGCTGCTCCCAGTTTTAACCCAAGAATACCTTGGCTGCAGTTGGAATCTGGTCTCTGGTGTCTCTGTCGTGTTTTTACATGCTTAGCAGCAGAGTGCTAACGAAGGCACGGTGCAGAGAGGGTGTGCTGGTTTTATGGTTAGCTAAAACACAGATTTAGGTTTGAAAATGAAGGTGCTGAAAACTAGATTAATGCAGTCTGGATAAGCAGTTAAACAGTGCCTAATGGATTAAATTACAATAAACACTTAATGTGTACTTATTTTTCTGCAAAAAGTTGCATTGTGTTGTCCAATTATTAGAGAAATTTCTTAGGCTAGAAGGAACAATTGCTGAATTTTCTTATCCTCATTAAATTAATGAATTTATGGTTATTATATTTTGAATTATTTTGGGTTTGGGCAGCAGTTTATTTATTGGTACAGTGGCTACCAGTCTTCTTGTCATGAGTCACGACACAGAATTTCAGTGGACAAAACCTTAAATCTCCCCTTCTTGCGGCAAAATTTACAATATTAGGAAATTACATAAATAATAGGCCAAACACCCATTTTTGCACGTGGCTTTATTCTTGAGTATGTGTGATGAGAACACTTAGGCATGTGAAGTGTGTATTTAACATTTCAAAATGTGAATATGGCCAGCAGAGGAGCTCAGTGGTAACCTGAAGTTTGTGTCTATATCCCATGAGTGGTGCAGACCTGAGCTGCAAAGCAGCGAGCCAAGGGTGACTGCACAGTCCTGAAGCTGACAGTCCTTATGTAAGGGTAGCCTTTCTGGTAGAAAGTGCCCCAAAATTAAGAGCTTTTTGCCTGCTGATGAGAAAAGCTAAATCTGTAGTCAAAGGGTTGAGTTTGATAAGAGAAGAGTAGGAATGGGCTAACAAAGAAGTTTATTTTTGTGCGTTTCTTACAAAAATGCTCCAACATTTTTCCAATGTCCAGGTACTGGTTCTGTGTGTCCTTTATGTCTTCTGTTTTAGGGGGAAATGGTTGCTGTGTGTTACACCCCCAGGTCTTGATACCAGTACTTTTGGATGTAACATCACCAGGCTGGCATTAATATTTGAAAAGATTCTAAAAATGTACCTGTGTAAACTGGAATAATGGGAGCATGGGAGCCTGTAGCCAGTGTTAGAGCAGCAGGTTACTTGGCTGTACAGTTGTATTCCCTCTAAAGAAATTAACTGAGCAGGGTATAATGAGCACTGCCTGGTTCCTGGGAGTTGAGGGGGAAGGAGTAAAACCAGAGCAGAGCTCGTGCTGCTGTTTTTTAAAATCGGGGTGCAAGAGGAATTTGGAGCAAGAAAATGTTTGGGCAACCTTTTCCTTCTTTTGTCTGGAGAAGGGAATAAAGAAGAGGAAAAAGGGGAAAAAAAGGATAAATCAGTTAATTTATGAAATTTTTTGGGGGGAGTGTTATTTTTTAGGGGACTAGTTAGAAGTTCCTGCCAGGAAAAATCCTCATGTTATGTTAGGGAATTTTTCCTTGCACGTGGAGGAGGTCAGCAATAAGACAGGGACTCCTGAGAGACTCGTGTTCCACCACTGCAACAAGCCCATTTTCCTTTTGTGCCAGCACCAGAAAAGGAAGTCTCTGATGCTGGTAGGTCCTGCAGCTGAAGCCTTTGGTTTACAGGAATCATGAGGGAATAGCCAGTGATCAAACCCGAGGGGCTGGGGAGGACAGAGCACCTCCCAAATTGACACTGGAAATGCTCCCTCCATCCCTGTGAACCTGGAACCAAGCTTGCCACACCTCCACACTGAGTGGGAAGCTTTCTTTGACACCCTTAAAAGCAATTTAATAATTCTATTTTCCAGCCAGGGTTTAAATAAGACCATCATCAACAGATTAGAGACTGAGTAAAAGAGCATTAAAAAATACACGGCTGCTCATTAAAAGAGTTTAATCTAATCTGTGCCCTCAAAAAGGTGGGCAAACACAATACAGATGAACCACTAATTACTACACCAGCATGCTGATGTGTAAGATGAACAAATTAAAGCTAAATTCTCTGTTCTGATACTTTTGAGCACTAGACTTTGCCAGTGTAATAGGATTGAACACATTATTTTATGTACAGTATGTATAAAATACTGACAGTTTTGCTAATGCAAATGGTGCTCTTCAGAGGAGCCCTTTTCTAGAGCGAAGGTCACACAAAATCCTGGAAAATTTCCATTTTATGGCAACAAAGAAATAATAAACATAATTTTAATCCCTTAACATTTTCCCTACAATTCTAAAGGATACTTCTCCTTAATAGGAGAACAAAAATCAGAGTGAAGATTCCAGAGAAAAGTTCAGTCAAAATAAAACCAAAAAGAATTTGCAGGCTGTTCTCAAAACAGTGCATTTCAGGAATTTATTTTTTTATTTCAATGTCCTTGGAAACATATCAAGGAGTGATAAGGAATGAAAAATTTTGGGGGAGTTATTTAATTACACATAAAAAGCCCAACCCAAACCAAAAACAATCAACCCCCCACTCAAAAAAACCTCTAAAAATAAAAAAAAACCACCAAAACCCAAAAGCCCACAAAACAACCAACCAACCAAACAAACAAACCCAACCCAACCAAACCCAACCCAACCCTACCCAACCAAACCAAACCAAACCAAACCAAACCAAAAAAATAAATTAAAAAAAAACACCAACAAAAAAACAGAAGAGAGAAAATGCTTAAAAACCTGTTTGTCTCAACCCCAGATTCTTGCCTTATCTGGAAAGTAGCTATTGCAACCTTTTAATGCAAGATCAGCACAATGACAGAGATAATGCAAAGGTTACGAGGCTGGTTTTGCTTTGTATGGATTGTGGGAGGGCAGATGCGGTGATTTTTTTATTTGATTAAAAACTGTAGCTTGTTTTAACTTTCCAAGCATGTTTAAATTGGATTGCAAGTATAATACTGATTCCTCATCGATGAAGTTTTAAATAAATAATGAATTTCAGCTGTAACTGGAGCGGATTGATACTAAAAGTGATTTTAGCATGGAGTAGTAACTTTGTGTGACTAAAATGGCTCAAAGTCCAAGTAAAATTGTGACACTGAAATGGAAAAACCACTGGGTGATAAAATATGCTTGTTAGCATCGAAAATGCAAGTGGTGAACAATGCAGGTATTCCCCAATGAAACAAAATTCAGGGAAATTAGTATAAATAAAAACCAAACAAGCTCTGATTCGTACAAACTTGTCCTGCACACACCTTGAAGAAATATTGTGTACGCTGCGATCAAAAGGATCGTCTGCAGTTTCCATATGATACCATCACTTTGTGGCTGGCAGTTCACGCTATAGCTCATGGATACAAACTTTGAAGAATATTAACAATATCCCGTCCAACGACCCTGTGTTTTTTGCGCTCTCTGCCTCAGCATGTCTGCTCAGGGAGAGACTTTCTTCTTCCTACCAACCTTCTCCCACCGAGAGGGTTTGTGACATTGTTCACACTGACAGAAGATATATCCTGGCACTGAAGTGCTGAGTAAACAAACAAACAAACAAAAAAGAACACAGAATAGCCAAGAATAAAGAGTTTCTTCACACTGCCAAGCTTTTCTTGCTCGCCCATCCCATTAAGGCAGCAGGTCAGGATTGGACTAAAGCACATGTAAGATGGAAAAGTCCAGTTTCTGGGGTTCCTTTTGAACATGGATTCCTCGGGGTGAAATCTGAGCCACAACACTCCAATGTTTCCACTACTTCTTTATAAAGCTGCAGCTCAGACAATGCATAAAACCCTGGGTAAGGTCTGACCAGCTGTAACTGCTGATGCTTCAGATTTGTGTTTAAAGGACTGCACACAAATAGCACGGGACAAAAGGACCCACACTTGCAGGATGCATACATCCTCCAGAGGCAAGGCCAAGCGCCAGCAGAGTCATGAAGTTTATGTTAAGCATTGCACTGTAACCACATGCCCTGGAATGAATTACTGAGCTTCTTAAATGGTCATGCTAATGTTTTTACTTATGAGTTCTTACCTGTAGAGGTATGGTCTCATAATTACGGTAATTACAAGGCTTATGAGTCTCATCACTCAAATCACCTTGCTCCCTCTAGACATTCTCAAAATTGCTATCTGTCTGATTCCCACACACCGAAATGGTAATTTTGGAGCAAAGTTTCCATAATGAAAAAATAACTCGAATAGTCAGAGGAAAGAAATACTTAGCTCTGTTATTCAAACCCCTCCTGACTTGCAGTTTTCCTCTCTAAGCTTACCGAGCCCCTTGTGAGCAGGGACACCACAGCAGAGGCAGACAGGGGTTGGTGAGGAGCATGGTCGGTGTGGGGTGTTGCAGAGTGAGAACTACAGCACCGAGTTCATTAACTGGTGCCTGAGTTAATGCCCGACAAGAGATGGGAAGGAAGAAATATTTCTCCACAGTGCCACTGCTGATGTTTCCAACAGCACTGGCCACAATACTGGGAGCTGCACTAAGGGCTGCACTGGCAGCGTGCTCAGGATTAAGGCTGCTGAATGTTTCTTGGCTCTGATTTTTTCCTTTAAAGTTGTAGAATCATGGAATTGCAGATTGGTTTGGGTTGGCAGGGGCCTTAAAGCCCCTCCAGTGCCACCCCAGGCACGGCAGGCACACCTCCCAGTGTCCCAGGAGCTGCCAGCCCCAATGTCCAGCCTGGCCTTGGGCACTGCCAGGGATCCAGGGGCAGCCCCAGCTGCTCTGGGCAACCTGTGCCAGGGCCTGCCCACCCTGACACGGAACAATCCCTGCCCAAGATCCCATCCAGCCCTGCCCTCTGCCACTGGCAGCCATTCCCCTTGTCCTGTCACTCCAGGTCCTTGCCCAAATTCACTCTCCAGCTCCCTTGTAGGTGCTGATATTAATTTATTATGCCACTGGTTACTGGTTCCCACTTGGATGCAGAGTGATTTCCTGTAACTTTTTGGAGGCAGCCATCCAGCCAGGTCCTTATCCATCCAAGAGTCCCTCCTTCAAACCTGTCTCTCCAATTCAGTGCCAAAGTCTGAGTCTACACAGAGCTAAGTAGTTCTGCTATGAAGACAGAAATTATTTAGAATGCAAAAGAAATCTTGTATCCTACAGGGATTAGCTGTATGCTTAATTTTGAAAGTTCAGAATTGCCTTATGGCTAAATATGTGCATGTGTGAAATCTGGAATTTGTGGAGATGGTGGCTGTTAGCCCCCAAACACATAAGAGAAAAACAGGAGAAAATGTGAAAGAGGAATGTTTAGAAATGTACCCTCTTTCGCAGTATAGCAAAGAGATACAAAAAAACACGATTGTCTTTTGCAAGAATATTGAATATATTTTGTATCTATGAATATGACATATGAATTCTGCTTTAAGACCCTAATTACTGCCTCTTTGGAAGTAACGTGGAGGGGCATCCAGTGAGGAGGGAGAATGCTATAAATAGAAACCCCAACGAGAGCTGCTACTGGAATGTTCATGATACTGTGGAATCCAAACAAAGCAGACAAAGTTCAAGAAATGAAATGTAGGGTAACACCAGTTCCACACTCTGAGTGTTGTATCTCATTTACGTCTGACTTTGCATCACGTACAGAACAGCTACAGTTGATGTGATTTGTGGCAGTGTGAGATTTGCAAATGCCACCCCTTTAGCCTTTTCTGGAGTGAGCTGGAGGTACTCCATTTCATGTCCTCTGGAAAGGAATACTGCTTGCAGAAGGAACATTGGCTCCTCAGGAGCGACCAAGGGAATTGAAGGCCTTTCATCTCTAATCAATTCAAACATGGTGAATCTTCAGGTGCTTTTTGATGACATGGTTCTTAACAAAAGACTCACAATTATAGCAAATTTATGTTGTCTCTAGTAAGCCTTTATCTGATAACATAACCAGTAATAACAAAACAGTAGGGACCTAAATCTAGACTTCTTAATGTTACAGGCTTGAGCCCTTAAAACACCATTTCACAGCTTCCCATTCCTAACTATACAGCCATATCTCTTTCAGACACCAGCACTGTGGCACCTGGGAACTTGTTTAGTGGTGAACATGTGGTACTGGGTTAAAGGCTGTACTTCATGGTCTTAGAGGCTTGCCCAACCTCAAAGGTTAACATAAAAAAAAAATAATTAAGGAAATGAGCATCTCTTGGTAGGAACACCCTCCCTAAGCTCAATTAAAAATGCTTCTTTTTACTTACTTAATATTATGTCTCTAAATCCTTCAGTTCCAGTGGTCTGATTATCTCATCATTCTGCCTTCCCTTCCCTTTTACTCTGAACAATACTGTACATTTTCATAATAATTATACTTTGATTTTCTATACACCCATGCTCTCAGTTGAGCATCTGAAAGGGCCTTAAGTACTATTGAATTGATCTTCAAAACACCTCTTACATTATCGTCCTCATCCTCATTCCCCAGGTAAGTGAAAATAGCAGCAAGGAGCCAGTGACCTGCCGAGGGCAATAGAGGGAGCAGGGGCAGAGATGGAAGAAGGTGAGAGCTGAAAATAGGTGACACCAGCCTCACCAGTTGCCCCCCTGCATTTCCCCCGTTGATAAAACAGGGCAGAGCAGCTGTTCCTCAGCTTCTGGAAACCCACAACGAGCTGTCATCTCCCAAGGTGCTTTTAGCCACCTCAGTGTGTAAATATTTTCCTGAAAGAAGGCAAGATAATTCACCAGAGACACAACATTTGTAGGTGTTGTTGCAAACATACAACGATATGTTTGCAACAACACGAACGAAAAACGCCTATTCATAAAGCCACGGTGTCTCACTGTGAGCAGGTGAGGGGACAGAAAAAGTTACCAAGAGTTGGGATAAAAGGGATTAAACAGAAAGTGACCTGGATTTGGATAAACTGTAGGCATGACAGACAAAAGAAATTAAAGGCTGGGAAAACAGTGCTTGGGATCGCTGCTGCTGGGTGGGTCTCTTTTGAATTGGTGCTCGGGGGCACATTCCAGTATTCTTAGATGCAGAATAACCACCTCTCACCTCCACAAATCACGTACAAATGTATACATTGTACACCGGGGACCCGCAGTTTAATTTTACATCTTATTTCGGCTTTGTTTCCCGAATTTTGCTGTTTCTATGAAAACTCCTGGGAAGAGAAATCTGTCTCTTCAGCATGATTTAGTCTGGGTCCTGCAGAGGACTTACCCGGGATTGTCATTCCTCAGGTGTTGCGGCCCCACCAGCAGCCCGGATAATGCAGAGTGATTGCTGGGCTGAATGAATTCTGACATAGCCTCGCTGACTTCAGCAGAGCTGCTCCGGTGGTGAGTTTGGCCCGTGGATCCCATTGTTATGTTAAGGAGCTGTCAGCGCCGTGCACAGATCAGGGGAGCTAAGGCTGATGAGCTACTGGAGCTAAAGTGTGCTATTTCACAGTGTTATTAAATACATCATTCAAATTTCGGTGACAGATCGCTCTCAGACTCTTCCTGACTTCCTTTGACTCCTGCTGTAGTATTTACCTGGTGAAAGTGCTGCACAATGGCTGGGGCTGGGGATTGGAGGTGGTTTGGATAACCTCTACCCCCTGCCCTGCTTGCAATCTCCCCATGTGGTACAACTGTGCTGTAGGTAAATACTCCAGTGAACCCTTGTGCCAGGGTAAATTTGGTCAAGTGGGTCAGTGCGTTTGGGAGTCATGGACTGAAAGTGAGAAATTCAGAGGTAAGTATTGGGGGGGGCACAAGAGTTCTGAAACTACAAGAACCTGGTGTTGAAGTTCTGCTGATACGGTTTGGAGGGTGGGACCCCAATAAATCCATCTTTAGCACACACTTCTTTAGCAGTGGAAATTGTCAGTGGTTTCAGGGTCAGGAAAGTATTCCAGCAACATTCAAAGGATCATCTTGCTTGATACATGCAGTGGTTATGCTGCAGGTTTCAAACTTTATCTGAATAAACATACAGCTGTTATGGGGGGAAAAAACCCAACAAACCCAAACAAAACTTTATTTGATAATACCTCTTGTTTTGTCGCTGATATGAGTTTTGGATGTTTTGGTAAATTCCTGGACTCTGTAATTCAAAAGAAAGAAAAAAGGTCCTTGGCCTTGTCCAAATAACGATAAACAAAAGCATGAATGTTATAAATAAACTTATGTTATTTAACAGAGTATTTGGTGAAGTCTAGCATGGAGGTGGTATTTTAGCACACTATAACTTCTTCATTTTAGGGAGCAAGTCTTTCCTGTGATGTAGAGAAAATTCTTATCATCAACAAATGGGAGAAACAGGTATATAAAAAATGTATAGTTAGACGGCATGATCTTATGTTGGTGACGACATTAAAACACAGGGATTTTCTCCGGTGCCACAACTGTTGCGTTAGGAATGTTGGGTAGTAGTAAAATGTTAGGAATTCATGGGGGGGGGAGGCCTGAAGGAGAGCTTCATAATCCCTTGCTTTAGGTTACTTTGTTTCTGCATCCATTTAAGTCACATTTTAACAAGTGGCTTTGAAATGCTCACGGAGAGACCATCGACACCCGGCTATGCACTTGTGCTTAAGAGATACTTAATAATTTTTTTCCAAGTAAACTTGTAAATTTCTCACAAAAGCGGCTCCAGTCTGCTGCTCATAAACTCATGCTAGTGTTACAGGCATGCCTTCTGACAGCACAAAGCAGTTTAATTTCATTATTGTACGCCCACAGCCCATTGAATGTTTTCTAGGGTACAGAAGCCCAGAGTCACATCATAACCCCCTCATAACTCCCGAAGACCACCTCAACCCATGACGATCCCCCCTATAGCCCCCCAAATCACCCCAAATCCATGATAACTGCCCTATAGCCCCCTGAGACCCCTCCAGAGCAGCCCCAAATTCATGATAAGGCCTTATAGCCCCACAGACTCCTCCTGAGCCCCCCAGACCCCCCAAATCCATGACAACTTCCCAGAACCTCTCCAAACTCCCCCAGAGCCCCCCATTCCATTTTACCCCATTAACATTCTTATTACTCTAGAATCCCCCTATCCCCCTACAGCACCCCCAGGCCTCTCTAGAGCCCCTTCAAATCTATAACACCCCAGAGCCCCCCAACTCCTCTGCACCCCCAAAGCCCGAAGAAAACCCCCTACAGGCCCACCAGAACCCCCAAGCCCCCATAACTCCCTGACAGCTCCCCCAGACCCTCCCAGACCACCACAAATTACCCCCTATAGCCTCCCCAGACCTTCCCAAAGACCCACATAGTCCCTCTACAGCCCCCACCAGACACCCTACAGTGCCCTAAATCTATACCACCCCAGAGCACCCCTGACCCCCTTGTGCCCCTCTAGCCTCCCTCAGGTCCCCATAAACCCATGAAAACCCCCTCCAGCTACCCCAAAAACTCCACAGCCCACCACACCTCCCCAAACCCATGATTATCCTCCCAACAGCTCCCCCAAAGCTCTCTAATATCCCAGACCGCCCTTACAGCATGATAATTCCCCCATAGCCCCCCCAGAAATGCCCAAACCTCCTCCCAGACCCCCCAAACCCACAGTTCTTTCCCCCTGCCCCACAGTTTTCACCCAGCTGCCATCAGGAGGTATTTTCACCGCGCTGACGTGTCTCCAGCGTGCCCAAAGCACTCGGCAGTTGTGCTGCTCCACTGCTGGGTATGGAACTGGCATTTCCTCCTGGGATCTGAGCAGCCAGAGGAGGATTTCATGGTCTTTAATAAGAGAAATTATCTGTTACTAAAATAACAGGGAGTGATAACACTCCCTGGGTAACAACCTTACTGGGAAGGGCCTCAGCTGGACTGTGAGCTTAAGCTCCAGGGCTTGTCGCTTTGGTGTCACAGGCAAGGGGAAAAATCGGGAAGAAAGAAAAATGAAACCAAATCTAACTCTTGGAACGATGCCTGTGGTGATCCTCAGAAATCCTGGGGTCAAACATGTAGATCCCACAGATCCCTGGTGTGCAGGGTGTTGTGTGCTTGCAGTGCTGCGACATCAAGAACATGTGTTAAGTCCAACCTGCTGGGACACAACATGTACCGCATATACTATACATAAATACTGTAAAAAAATATATACAGAAATATACCTCTTAATTTGTGTTTCTTCTTGCTTGAACTACTTTATTTTACAAAAATAAAATAAAAATAAAAAAACCCTTTCACTTGTGAAGAAGTTCCCTCTCAATCTGTATCAGTCTCCTTAGGTACAAGAATTATTTAGACCTGTACCAGAAGAGTAATTTACTCTGGATCTTAGCAAAGGCTTAATTTATGTTATTTGCATAAAATTAATCCTAGTCCTGACCTACCTACAAAAATATTTCACTGCACTTTGAACTTGCTTCTGACTTTTTCAGCGAACATTACACTAGCACTGGTAGTGTAGTTTGCTGGTTTAATAAAACAAGAAAGACTAACTTGTTTATTTATTAGAATTATATATATTCACATTTATATATATATATTTATCTAAGTCTATTCTCTTACTAAAATTTCATGTCATGGGTCATAATGGCCTTTGCTCCACTGTCCACAGATATTTTAATGTTGTTCTGACCATGAAGTTGTGAGCTAATTAAAAAAAAAAAATCTTTCTGCATCAAGCAGATGCTTCTTATTAGCTGCAGCTTCCCCCCAAATTCAATTTTCCTTTTGAGACCTCCAAATGTTGCTACCTTTTGTATGAATGGTGTCAGTATTTCCTAGATAGCCTGTCTCAAGTTGAATTCAATATATATTGGGCTAATAGGGGACAAAAAAAAATAATGTAAACAAGAAAGGAACATGAATAACAGTAACTGGAAGAGAAAAAAAAAACCAAATGAAAAAAATTAATTTGAGCTCTGAAAGATTTATTCAACTTTTATGTAAAATGAAAAAGGTAGGGAAAATTGCTAAAAAGAGAAGGTGGCAACAACTGCTGCATTGTGACTATACTTCCTTTAGCGCTGATTGGAAACGTTTGCCACTGGAGTGGAATAAAAACCTTCATGAAAAATGAATGCTGTTTGTGTACCTCTGTGTTTATTTCCTTTTGAACTTTCAGCACAGTCACAGGGCCCAAGAGCTCAAACAGTTGAAGGCATAGAATACAAGTTGACAAAATTCATTTCCATTCACCAGCCCAGCGGTTACCACAGTCTTCAACAGGCCACTTCATTCCTCCTTTTCTGCCAGGAAAAGGAAAAATAACACTGCTTGTGTACCTCACAAAAGAAGAGTGGTATTACAGTGATTACTGGAACATAGGGTTTACTAACAGTTTTGAAAGAGCAGATGCTCGCTTACCGAGTTCTGTCAGGGGACAGAATTTTGACTACTACGTCTCCTGAACAAACACAGCAGAAAAATGCAGAATTATCTTATTTATAATTCCTGTTACATATTGGTACAGAAAGCAAAGAAACTTTGAGTTATAGCACACGTGAAATGGTTTGAGCATGCTGTCCAGCAGCCTCACAGAACACTCTCAGAAGCATTTTGGTTTGTCTACACCATTATTTCTGATTTGGCTCACCTGGCAATAGACCTTTTTTTATAAAACTTTGCAACATGGGTACTGCCAGGCACTGGCAATAACAAATTATTATCTCTTTTTGTCCTAGCAACATCACTCAGTGTCAGAAATTAAGAGTAATCAAAGAACAAAGTGTAAGATGTAGCATTAGAATTACTGTGAAGAATTACTTTGTCAGGAGATGAAGCACACTGAGGAAGATTCATGGAATGAAATGAACATGGTGTTAATTCTGTCAGTCTGAGAGCTGTAATGTCACCTTTTCTCCTTTGAAGAGTGGAGTGCTGCATGAACTGCTCGACTGATCAAGGGGTTTGGGCTGGAGCTGTGTTTCCTGGGACAAAAGAGCAGGATGAAGAGATGAAAAAGACCTTTCAGAGGTCATTCAGTCTGGCTGATAAAGGATTATTCTCCACCATCTTTACTTTAGTTCTAAAATTCCCAATCAACAAAGTTCCTACGACCATCACAATTTACTCTGAAATTTTTTTCTTTTTGATACTTGATAAAAACATGGCATTTGTATCAATGATTTTGGTCATTCATCATCATCATCATGATCAATGATAATATGTGAAAAATATGTATGTTCTAAATGCATGATAATATATTTAGAAGAAAATTAAATAGTCTAATGACCTTTTAATGCATTTAAGTATATAAACATCTAAGCAGTGACACAAAGAACAGGGCTATTAATGCTCTTGCATGGCAGAGATGAGATAGAAACCTGAGGCATTTTTTTCAGGCAAAAGGAGGGAGAAAGAGGAGAGAACCCCTCAATTTGGGACATCTTGTCCAGGAAGTTCAGAGCCGTAGCAGATGCATTTCCCTTGATACAGAGGCACACACTGCAATCCACTGCAGTGCCCTGGCAACGGGACTGGAGATGACCAAGCTGATACCAGGTGCTGCAAGAACAGAATTTCACTCTGCTCAGCCTTATTTTTTCAGCCATGGCAACTCCTTTGCCAACTCTGATGCAAAATCAGGGCCCTATCAGCCACTTTTTACATGAGCCATATCTCAAACCCAAAGATTCTTCCCTAAGATAATCCAGAGGGATCATAACAAAGCTAAAATTAGAAATCAGGAGCTGTAGCTTCCGAGGAAATGCACATTACGTGATGTTTTTTCATTACCACACGCATTTACTGTTAGCAAAAAAGGCCTAGAGAGAACACTCTACAGTGCAAAAATCCTCCCCCAGAACTCAGGGGTGAGTGAAAACAGAGTGTTTTACTCACCAAATTTTATTAAAAAACCCAACGTTTAAAGGAAACAGAAAATAATTATATAAATAATTAATTCTGATGATTAAATAAGGGCTATAGCATCACAGCCCATAGCTATAACGGCATTACCCAAACTACGCAGCTGATTTTAAAAGTGATGAACGCTGTGAGAAAACCAATCTATGAAGGCACCCTAATCTGTTCAAAGCACATAGCACAATTATTAATTCTCCAGAATAACTTAATGAAGTAAAACTTCACATATATATATATATATATATATATACACCTTACATTGAAAACTCAAAACTTAGGAGGAACATTTCATTGATCACAAGTGGTGAAAATCATCTTTACACATGAACTCTGGTATTTATTTGAACTACTTGACTGCTAACAGGAATTTTAAGAACAAAGAGAAACGCTTTACCTCAGGAATATTTCAGAAAAAAAAAAAAAAAAAGCTTTGGCACTCCTGAGCTCTCCACACCTAGCAAATTACAAGGAAATTAGGAAGTGCATAGTTGGGAAAATGTCACATCACAGTACACCATTTGCATACAGAAGCTCTCCCTGAACAGTGTGGTCTCCAGATTGGTGGGGTAGCTCTGGTTTACTATAAACACAACAATCCTAGAACTATTTTAAATGGCAGTTTATAGCTAAAAAGGTAAAACAAAGATTTTATATGTATCTTATTGTGGTGCATTCTGCATGCACTACCTTGGTCTGCTTAGCTGGGCCAGACAAGACTTTACCACTGAAAAATATATGGTCTAATGGATTTTTTAATTTAAAAATAATTCCCCCAGCATTTGCATAGCAGAACAGCTTAGATGCTCCTCCCAAATTCTCAGACCTCCAGACAATCACAGAAACTGGGTAATGGATGGAACACTGGAACACACTCTGGCACCTCCTGGAAGTGGCCTAGGAGGGACAGTGCTCAGGTGACCCCCTGGTCATGTTAACTCCACACCACCTCCTCCTCAAAAAGTAACATTACATATTTATACAGCAGGGAGAAGAAGGTGTTACTGCTGAGCACTTGAAGGAAGAACAACCTGGGCTGGGTGAAGCTTGTGGAGGGCAGGAGGCTGATGGCAGCGCTGGATGCACGGAGAGCTCCTCCAGGGCTGGTTGGGGGCCCACACCTCTCACTGGGCAGCCCTCGGGATCCCTCATCCCCCTCAGGACCCATCTCTGCCCCATCACTCCCTGACTGCTCTCAGCCTCTCATCCCTCATTCCCTTCTCCCCTTCAGCCCCTCATTCCCTTCAGCCCCTCATCCCCTTCAGCCCCTCATTCCCCACTCCCCTTCAGCCCTTCATTCCCTGCTCCCCTTCAGGCCCTCATCCCCTTCAGCCCCTCATTC
>NC_031799.1:73408533-73413137 GCF_001522545.3 Parus major | reverse complement strand
AAGAGGAGGAGCGCACGGTACGTGAGGGGCGGTGAGCGGGGCTGGTCCCTCCCGCTCTCCCCGACCCTGTCCGCCGGGGCCGGGAAGACCAAGGAGAGGAGGAAAAGGAGGAACCTGTGCAGGGCTCGCCGCCGACAGCCGGCCAGGCCCGTGTCCGAGCGGGACCGGCCCGTGCGGGTCGGCTCAGGGCTCTTTCACAGAGTCTGGAGAAGGGAACACTGAGTGGGGATCCCATGGATCCACACAAACATCTCCGGGGGCTGCCAGAGGACGGGGCCGGGCTCTGCCGGGCGCTGCCGAGAATAAAATAAAGGGCAGCGAGCGGCAGCCCGGCAGGAGGAAGAACTTGTGTCCATGGAGGGGCAGAGGCCTGGAACAGCTGCCCAGGGAGGGCCTGGAGTGTCCCTGTGTGGAGCCATGGCAGCCCCAGCTGGGCACGGCCTGGGCTGAGGGAGCTCCACAGGAACCTTCCCAACCTAATAATTCAGGGATTCGGTGATTTTTCACAGCTGCCGATTTCCAGAAGCGCACAGCTCTGCTTCAACCCTATGTGGGAACTGTGCACTCACGTTTTTAAATTAGGGCGATTTGCAGCCCGTCATCAGGGCTGGGGCACTTGGGGAATTGCAGAAACGCGCTCCCTGTTTCCTGCTTTTCCCCTTTCCTGGCATCCAAGAGGCACAGAGCAGCAGAGCCTTGGGTTAACTGCTGTTGAGAGTAATGTGTTTCAAGTGCTAATAAATAATTTTTGTCGTGAGCAGACAGGATGATGATGTGACTCAGGGTCAGGTACTGAAAAATAATGAGCATTGCTTGAGGTGCTGTGAGACTTGTATTTCTTGTTAAGGAGAGGTGTGATCCGGTTGTAATAGTTACAGGTTATTGTTGTGATAGCCACTAACAGGACAAGGAGAATGGCTTTAAACTGAAAGAATAGTTTTAGAGTAGATAATGGGAAGCAATTCTTACCTGTGAAGCAGTGGCTGCTCCTGGATCCCTGGAAGTGTCCAAAGCCAGGTTGGATGGGGCTTGGAGCAGCCTGGGACAGTGGAAGGTCCCTGGCCATGGAACAAAGTGAGTTTTATGGTTCCTTCCAGCCAAACCATTCAGTGATTTGTTTGTGGTGCTGCCCTGCTGCCTGATGTCCACAAACACATAGAACCAACCCTATTTATGACACATCCTCATTGAAATGGGCAATGGGAGAGGGGGCACAAGTAAATATGACCAAATTCTCTGAGAAAAATGTTACTTTCAAAACCATGTGAGGAAACCCTTTGAGGGATAGAAAAGGTTTTGAAGCCGTATTTTGGGTCATGGAGAGCTGCACTGCACTCTTAAGGAAATAAATATTAAAAGTGCAGCTCTGGGCTGCCCCGTACAGGGAAGACACCACCATGCTGGAACCAGCCCAGCAGAGCCCCAAAGATGATTAAGGGTGTTTGGTGTATGAGGCAAGGCTGAGAGATGGATCAGCCTAGAGAAGAGAAAGGTCAGTGGGATCTCCTAAATGTATTTAACCATAAAGACATGGTGGGAGGGAATAAAGAAGGTGGAGCTAGACTTTCTTGAGTCACGACTACGAAAGAGGCAACAAGCACAAACTGATAGGTAAATGCTTCTAGTTAAACAGAAACAAAAGTATTCCCTGCTATGATGATTGAGCACTGAAACAGGTTCCCTATAGAGAGACTGTGGCATATCCATCCTTGGAGATAATCAAAACCCAAATGGAAACAATCCTGAGCAACCTGCTGCAGTTGACACTGCTGTGGGCAGGAGGAATGAACCAAAGGTCTCCAAAGGTCTCTTCCAGCCTCAGCTGTTCTGCAGATCCACAATTCCCTGATGGAATTGAAGAAAAGTCTTTGTTTTATTTAAAGCAAGAGGGTTTTTTTTTTTCCTATGCTTTTTTATTTTACTGTTCAGTTGCTATAAATTAGTGAAATATCTTGGTGTTCTTTTTATCTGCCAGCACTAACCTTCAGTTTGCTCTGCAGGTACCCTGTAGCATGGCAGGTGAAGAGGACTTCTTTTTGGAGGAGAAAAGATTCAAGCAGTACTGTGAAGACTTTGTTAAACATTCACAGCAGATAGGAGATGGTTGGG
Source organism: Parus major (assembly GCF_001522545.3). Classification (NCBI taxonomy): domain Eukaryota; kingdom Metazoa; phylum Chordata; class Aves; order Passeriformes; family Paridae; genus Parus; species Parus major. The sequence continues at coordinate 73,411,028 of NC_031799.1, read as the reverse complement.
AGTGGAGAGCCAGCAAGGTAAAACAATCACAGCATTGACTTTTTGAATCTCTTGGTGGACTTCTTGAGCTGTTGACAACCACCACAAGCTGGAACATCCTTTAGCAACACAGGAAGCAAATTTTTCACACAGGTGGTCCAAGGCTATAGCAGTGCATAGGTGTCAAGTTGTGAGGGTTTAGGCCGGTGCACGTATTGGATCTGTGGATCTCTGAATCTTGGCCAATCTATCAAAACCCTTTGCTGTGGGCAGGACCAGACAATGAATGTGGTGTCACTGTGAAATTCAATCCCTCCTACTCTGGGCAACTGCCTGTGGTTTTATATCCAAGGTTTGCTTTAACCCTTTAGGTTGAAATACCACATAGCCTTTGTTCTGGATTCTTGGCTTAGTATTTTCATTACAGTACCTGTCAGTTGCATACAGGAACCAGAAATATCTGACAGTATTAATGATCAATTCTCATTATTTGCTGCTTCTCCATAACTTTCAAACCTCTACGATAATAATTACATATTGTTTCTAGGTCATTAATCAAAATTTTAAATAGCACAGGGCTAAGATTATTCCCAAAGGACCCTATTAGAATCACTTCTTTTATGATGATTTCCCCATTTTTTAAGTTACACTTGAGATCTGTGAATTAATAAATTTTCATCCTATAGCATGTGTAAGATTAGTGTGGGATTATTTTATTTTTTTTAAATTTACACTTGTGGAATCCACAGATATTTTAGGGAATTCTGGGCAGGTGTTATTCCTACTTGTATGTTTATCAACCGAATATGTCTCCTGAAATTACACTGAGAAATCCTGTTTTCTTTAAGAAAAATGCTTTTACTATACATATTTTTTTCATTTACTAAATTTGATGACTTTTGTTATTTTGCTCAGGATAATGTCAAACTAATATGTATGTAGGAACACAAATTAGCCAATATATGTATTATAGTGTATAAATGCATATTGATACCGTATATAAAAATGTATTGATACATGCTGGCTTTTTCTGACATGTAGGTTTTCATGTTCTCTTTTTTGTGTGTTCTTTCTATTGTAGAAAATTTGCTGCTCTAGCTTTTTTTTTTTCTTTCTTTTTTTTAGGGTTTAATGGCTTTAGTGGTTTCCCATGCTTTCATGAATTTTTTGAAAAAAGTTCATGCTTTTTCCAATGTGTGCCATCATTTTTACATATGTAGTTGTACATTAATGTTTGTAACCCTTTCATCACAACCAGAATTTCAGTAAGAGGGAGGATTTGAACTTTAGATTTTTTCTGTTTAGGAATTTTTAAAAAAGTGTAAATATTAGCCAAGTGTTACAATGCACCCTTTCTTACAGCAAACCATTTGAAACTTTAGATTTCAGTCCAAGGCTATATTTGTGAGGATTTATTCAACAAAGAAAGATGCTCTGAGCCTCCTCTACTGGGAATTTAATACATGGGTCAAAGTCTGAACTTTCTGTGAAATAAGAAGCTTTGCTGGAAATAGCAGAATGAGATAGATTTTTGTTCTCATATAAAAAAATTCTAAGAGGGTTGTTTTCTTTTTTTAATGGGCCAAGTTGGCGACTCTGTGATTTCAGCGTGTGATAAAAACCTGGCCATGGAGACCATCCATTTATAGTGTGCAGTCTGGGAAGAAAGCTTTTCCTCAACAAGATGTCTCATTGTCTTTTTACCTTTTTTTTTCTTTCTTTTTTTCTTTTTTTTTTTTACCCAGTATATGTGTTGTGGGTAGTTTGGGGCACTCTTAATTTTGCTGATGTAATGCACTTGGATCCCATTCCTCATTCCTGGCTCACGTGAATAGACCCATTGATAGCAGTGAGACCACACAAGTGAAGCAGGCTGGTAGAACTGTGTTCCTGTGTTCCCGTGTTTTTCTGTGGAGATTAAATTTAGATGATGAAATACTCATTGTTCTCGTGGAGCTGGCTCTTGGTGCATAAGCTCACATGGCCCGAGCAGAACCCTGTATTTATAGCTGTAAGTGAAATGTTCCAAATGATGTTATTTTTATAATGTGTTTTCTTGGTTTGGGTTTTTTTTTCCACTGGAAGAAAGCTGTAAAAAAGCCAAGAGCACCTCTAGTGCAGGAGCTGGTGGAGCTGAACTTGGGTGCTGCTGTTAGGGATGACTGGTTAAATCTTGCTGTGGAGATGGAGATTTAACTGAAGCAAACGAGGCCCTGTTTGCTCTCTGCTTTATGTTTGTTTCATGTTTGGAGAGGTTAATCCAGGTAATCATACCAAAAGCTGCATAAGTTCCTTTTGGCTTTTGATACAGCTGTGGTAGGAAGGGACTCCCTTTGCAAATTAGTGGGATCAAGCTTCTGGCTACAGCTTTGATTTATAGGGGTATAGAAATGTGCAGAGTACAGAGCACTACAGAGTGCAGCAGGAGGGATGCTCCTCCTTCCTGCCTGCCCTGAGACACAGCTACCAAACACAGAGACTGCTGGCTCCATCCATCCATCATCCATCCATCCATC
>NC_031799.1:73332634-73407423 GCF_001522545.3 Parus major | reverse complement strand
ATCATCCATCCATCATCCATCCATCATCCATCCATCCATCCATCCATCCATCCATCCATCCATCCATCCATCCATCCATCCATCCATCCATCTCCTCCCCTCCCCTCCCCTCCCCAGATGCAAAGGCTGTGCGGTTTGACTCTTTTGGGGGTAAGAACTGGTTCAGGGAGGCAGAGGCTCTGTCCAGCCCTGCTCTGGCTCAACTCACTGTGCCGGGCATGTCACCTCTGCGGGTGGCTGCAGCACTTCTGCTGCTGCTCTTAGTGTGACAAATACCTGTGCAAATTCCTCCTGCTGGCACTGTTGGGAAGCTCCTTGAGGAGGCACTCCAGAGGAACAAGGAGACCCTTGAGAGGGTGTTGAGAGCAAAAGAAGTGGATTTTCTATTACCAATTTAGGCTTAGCTGTCTTTTCATCAATTCTCTGAGCACTGGGTTCCTCCCTGCACAGGCTGCACTTGGCTCTACAGCCAGGACATGCAGGAAAGATTGGTGGGTTCATGCTCTTAACGAGATTTACTGAGAAAATAAGGCATGTACTATGAGGAGTGAGCGATGTAATTGCCTATACTGTTCTTCATGCTTAAAAATCAATGGAAAAAATACATGTAGAGGGCATTATCCTTTTTTTTTAATGTGTGAAACTTGATCAGAGCAAAGTAAACAAGTAGATCACAGATTTTGGAGGTACATGTAATCTACAGTGTCTTTGGAAAGAGAGAATTACTGTGTCAATACAAAAGCTGTGCTGGTTTAAAGGTCAAAATAAATGGCATAAACTGTGTCAGCAATGACAAACTAACCAAAGAGTTAAATCACAACTAAATTTGCAGTCTTGTCAAGTAATTTAATGCTATGTTAATGAATTTTGTAGTGAGACTGTTTTGAATAGAATCCTTTTCCATCAGATGTTGTGCATATGCTCTCTGTTTGTCTAAAATAAAATGTAATGAAACAGCTAATAAACCCCCAATTTATTTGTTTCCTTTGAGAAATAAATCCTCAACATGCAACTACTGTTCTTTGTCTTCTGTACATGCTTTCTCCCTTTCAGAGTGTACCTGTTATTAAACGTTTTCTCTCCTCTTGCTTCTAATTAGCAAAAATAAAATGTGCAGGTAGGCACATGCAGGAAAGCTCCTAAACCTTTCTTCCGCCACTCTGGGATTGTGCTAGGGCACTTAACAGCTGTGGGCTGTGTGGCCTGGGAAGCAGAATGATAAAATGTGAGCTGGGAGAAGGCACAGCTTCGTCTGTTTCCTCTCAGGTTTGACCTCAAAGGTGATCAAGAGGAGGAAACAAGTTGTGACTCTGCATACATAAATTCTGAGGTTTGGTTTTGTTTTGTTTTTCAGAACTTTGTAAATTTAGAGGGGGAAACAGAGCAAAACCAAACCAGGCTCGCAAGAGTTGGGAAGTTAATCCTGGCATGAATGTATTGAAATAGGTCAAAATCGTTAATAACTCCTCATCTCTTCATCATCTTGGTGCACTGCCTTCCTGTTCTTTGGCACTTATCCTGATCCCCAGGGTGCAGTTATCTTATTCCATTAATAGCTGTATTAAAATTTATTTTTTGCTGTTCAGGTCTTCGACTTCCTTCAACACCAAGAACTGGTGTAAACTATCTGTGAGAAGGTGCTGAGGAGCACTGCAGTCATCGGTGCCTATAAAAAGACTTGGAGCCTGTGCCTAAATACCATGCTCTGTTTATTTTCTAGAACAGTGAAGGCATTTACCATTTTGGTTACAGAAAATTTCTTTTTTCTTTTTCTGAACACAGGACCTTGGTGATGGTTATCTTAGTAAGACACACTTCCAAGTAAGAAACAGACACATCCCACCAGACCTCAAGGAGAAAAACAATGATAACACTGAAGAAATGTTATTTGCACATGTAGAAGTAAGTACAGATTTTTGAACTTATGTGTTTATAAAATAAGTAATAAAATTAAAAACCACTATGCTAGTAGGTCCTTCCAACAAGACTTCAGTTACCAGTGGCTTTTAATTAGTTATGGGGAAACTAATTAATGCATCTCATTGAGGTGTACAGCTGTATTGGTGATAAAAATTGGGAAGAAATGGATAAGATTCCAGCATCCTTTATGTAGGTGTTCTCATAGGATAATACTTCTTTAGTATTTTCATTCACTAACATTAAGGAAACTTTTTGTGTGTGTATGTGTATTTGGAAAAAAGATTAATCATTAAGATTTATTTATCTTAGAGGTAAACGTTAGTTAAAAGAATAAAGGAAACTTTGAGGTTAATACTCATTTGAAGTGATATTTATTGAATAAGAGTACTTTTTTGCTGTGGAGCTGACTTAAAGACTGAGCAATTTTTTGAAACTGGTGGCATTGAGATGTTCCTGAAGGAGAATAAATGTCTTTCTTCCAGAAAATTAAAACTGTTCATTAAGCTCTGGTTGGACTGATCTGAATAATTATTTGCTTGCTTGAGTCTGCATTAGACCTCCAGATTATTGACTAATCAGGATATAAATGACAGGGATTTCCTCCCTTGTTATGTTGTTACCATAAAAAAGAAAATAAATCTTGGATTATAATAGACTGAAAGCAATGTATTCTGTAAGCTGTTGAATAGGTGGATGTGGTGTACTTTGAAGTTACCTTTTTCTGCAATTCCTTTCCTTTTTTCATCAGCACTCTGATTGCCTTTTTTTCCCCACTGAGACTCTGGTACATTTAAGACATTTTTGGTCTGAAATGAGTATTCTTTTGGCCTGGTTTCTGAAGGAAATGGCACTTAAAACAATTGTGCTATTAGTCTGTGATACAGTCATTTCTACTGATTTTTGAGCTCACTCACAGGTTTCAGCTGCATTTTAAAGAAGGATAGATATCCAAGTCATTTAACAAAGAACTGAGGCATTTTTCAAGTTTTTCTTTGAATTGTGTTCTAGTATTTTGTAAAAAAAAAAAGACAGATATCAATGCTACAGGGTTTGTTATTTAATTGTCATTAACAACACTGTTTTCAGTCCTGACTGGTAACAACAGATTACTATTTATACTGAAAATTGCTTTTGATGTTTGTGACTTTTTTTTTGTTTTTAAATAATGATTTAAGTCTTTGTTATAAAGTGCATTTTTAAAGAACATCTGTAAAAACTATTGAGTCCTTCTTCTGGAAAGAAGGTGTCAGTTACAGAAAACATCATACAACCAAGAAGACTTCCAAATCTCTAACATACTGAAATGTTAAATACACTGAAATGTTATGATAAATAATACACTGAAATAAGATCCCAGGCCAAGCTTTGTGGTTTATCAAGGTGCTATAGTGACTAGTCCTCAAGATATTTTAGATGATTTCTTTGTTTTGAACCACAGTGATGTGCAGGTTGGAAGGAGCCTTTGTACCTGTTATGTAGGAGCAGTAAAGATGAAGAGTGGAGCAAGAGAAAGGTCTCAGAAAATTGTGGAGGTTATAAGACTGTAAGAAAAAGAATTAATTTCTTCCACAAAATACTAAATTTCTAATAGAGATGATGTCAGATTGACATTCTTCATTGAGTCAAAGGGTAACCAGACTGTTAAAATTATTTTAATCTATCAAATAGGAAAATTAAATTTGCTATGGATATGTAGAGTAAAGCTGTGTGTTTAACACTAAGAAAGATGAAAATGGTGACTGTAGAGAGGTTACATTTTCTTAGGCACAGTAGTTCCTGTGTAAGACACATGTTCTTTTTCACAGATATTGAGTGCTAGAGACCAATTCCACTCTAATATCAATCTGTTATTTAAAATAGGTGTTAGATTTTGGATTTTTTTTTAGTTTTAATATATGTTGTACCCGTAAATCACATGGTATTATGGAATTACTGCAATCTGCTTGAATAAGTTATTGAAATACATTCTGATGAAAAGCAAAAGTTGTGGTCTTGGTGGAAATTGGAAAGTTTCTTCTGGCTATATGCATTAATTTTTTATTTTTTTTTTGTTAGAAAATTAACAGTTTTAATTTTTATATATTTGGAGCGTAAAGAAGTTCTAAATAAGAAATTAAATTTATTTTGTAAAAAAATGGCCATTGACTGATAGTTCTATGTTTCATGATTTTCAGTTCAGAATTACTGTTATGATCTTGATTTTTCTATATTGTATCTCTGTTATTTGTATCTTATTGGAATATTTCCATCTGTCTAATCTGATCTCCTCCAAGGTGTGATAGAGATGATGCATGTGCATGTAATAATATAATTAACCAGGAACAGTAAGAAATTAAAAATACGGAAATTAAGATCCGAGTAATCAACATTTGTTGTTAGGAACAATCAAAAAAAATGAAAAAAAACAAACCCTGTGCTGTGGAATATGCCAGGGCATTAAGAGGCCAGAAGATTTCCCTCCTGTCATCCTGGAAATCTAGTTCAAAGGTTAGAAACAGAAGGTTAGTTTTGGCAGAGAAGGTGAAAATTTGGAGGAAAATCAGAAGACAGATTTTTGAGGTTGGGTGAAGTTACGTCACAGGATTTCATTCCTATGTAAGGGATTGAACCCAAGACATATCAGGGAGAAGGTGATGTAGAATAAATCATAAATATATCTTGTTGTAGTGGGGTACAGTTAGGATATTAGCACTGCAGAGATGCAAAATTATTATTGTTCTACTCATTTTTAGTCTTTGAAGAGACACTGAAACCTAATGATACAATAAAGAAAATACACAAATAGCCTGAAGTAACTTTATTAAAATAGAAGATTAACTATCAGTTATCACAGTGTCAGAATGTGCTAATCTTAGGGGATCTGCTGGAAACCTGACCAATTTACTTGGAGTTTGTTTCACTTCATTGATCAGCATGGATGGTTAATGTTTCCAACTTTCCATGTCATTGGTTTTGTCTAAATATCAGGGGCTTTCTTGGTGAAGGAGTGATGAATAACTTTGTATTCTGATCTTTTCCACAGAGCAGTCTGTATTATGTGCTGGTTCCTTATATACAAGTTGTGTTTTCATCTGAAAACCAAGAATAAAATTCTATGTGGGTTTCTTTCTGCTTATTTTAGATATCTGCAATATAGAGCTTGTCACTTAAATCTTTGTTTCTGCCTGAGGAGGTAAAAAAGCATTTTTGGGTATAAATCAGTTGACCTATTTTAGGTGTCTCCTCTAAGAGATGATGAGTCTAAAAGTGTGTGATTCTTCTAAGAGGTGATCAGGGTTAAGCTACATGGCTGTGGTGCCTGCACATTTTCATGTCAGCCCCATACAGCAAAAGGTGGCTCTGGGCTCCTTAAAGCACTGGGAATTTGTGCTGGTGACTTCACTGGGACTGAGATTTCACTTGGGTGGTGGAGCTCATACTTAGCTGAGGATTGTGTTTTGTAAAGTAGCAACTTAAAGACAGTTTAAGGAAGTTGTTTTTTGTTTTTTTTTTGTACTTGGCAGTGTCTCCGTTGTCAAGCTGTTTATCTTAATGAGGTGCCTGGGGATCCTGTCTTAAGCAGACCCTATTTTTCCATCCTCCTAGAAAAGGATTCACACTGTTCTTCTGGTACCCCATCTTCTGTTTTTTGTGGTTTTAGTTTAATCAAGATGTTTATTTCGACATTCTGATTGGTAAACAGAAACTACTAATGACATTGTGACTGATGATAAACTTTAGGCCATGTTGGTGGAGGATGCCCTTCTGACCAGTGAGATCAGATTCAGTCCCTTGGATATAAGCTGAAGAGTCAGAAATCTTTTAGAGTCTCTTCCAAAAGAATAAAAATATCCTGAGATTCAAAGCAAGGGACAGACAGGAACACAGGGGCACCATTTGAAAATTTTTAAGTTGCCATTTTGTTCTGGTTAAATTTTTATTGAATCAGTTGTTGTCTTTCTGAGCTGTTCTGACTTTATGCCAGCTGAGTGTCATCTGTACTTTTCCACAGACAGCATAAATCTTGTGTAACCACCATAAAGCGTTCTGGCTAATTCAGCAACAATCTTCAGTATGTATTCTTTCTTGATCCAAATCAAATCTGTCCTCCCAGGACATCTGTCAGGGTCTTTATCAGTGAACATGGGACTGTGTCTTCTTTTCTAGCAAGGACAGAACAGTTGCATACATTATTGCATGAATTGTTGATAAGGTGAAAAACACTGTGCAAGATTCAAAGTGAGGGTAGTTCTCCTGTCTCAAAGAGCTTATACTCTAAACGAGTAAAATGGGGAAAAATCTGGATTCACTTTATGCATTCTTTTTGTTTGTTATTCAAATAGCCCAAGGGAAGCAATAACTTGGAGTAATAATTCTCAGTGTGTGGTGTGTCTCAGCTCCTCTGGGTATTGCAGAAGTGAGTCAGCACGGAACCATTCCTGGAGCTGGAGCCACTGCTGCTTTATAAAGGAGTGGGCAGGTTGGGAATGCTGAAGGTCTGTTCATACCTGATACTGCCTTTGGAAAATGAGCACTGAGCCTAGCACACATGCTGATGAAGTTATGCATTAGCTGTATTGTGGGCTCCACCTTTGCTGGCAGCTGCTCATGAGTGTGACCTGCCTGATGGGGGATGTGGGAATGAGTCTGACATCTTTCTTAAATGTCGTAATACCATAATTTGCCGTTCAGCTTTACTTTTAAGTTTGTAGCAAATAGAAAACTACAATTTTTAGCAATTATTAATAATTTTTTCTCTAAAAAAATCTAGTATTTTTACAATTAGGAACAGCTCCTTTTTCTTTTTTCTGTGCAAAAATAAATAAGATGAACACAGTGTAAACATTTGGATAACCACAGTATTTGTTGGATGGTTAAGTGAAAACCCAGCAAACAGTGCTTAAGGAGAAAAATGTAAATACATTTAATAGAATCCAGCATTCACTGCATGGAATAATGGAAGTACCTTAGTAAAGAGGGAGAAAATCAAGTATTGCATACCTAAAACATCAGTTTGTAGTAAATATGTCGGGCTCAAGAGCAGTGAAGTTGCTCATGTACCATCACTGTTTTCAAATGCCACATCACAGAAATGAAACCCAAATACAGACCTGTAAAAAATAAAAGAAACCACTTATGCTGAAGAGTTCTACAGCGTATATTGCAAAATGCAGTGAAGATCCTCGTGATTTTGCTTAAAAATCTATTAATCTGAAAGTGGAATTAGCCTTTATTAAACCACAGGAAAATATTCCAGTGTGGATTTTATTAACTGTTGTCTGCATGGAAAGGCTTGGCAAAATAATGTCATTGTTTAGAAATATCAAGGCTGGAAGGAACTTTGGTGAAATTACAGCCCTTCCTTGAGTGGGAGAGCCCTCATAAAAAGCAGAATGCCTCAGACAGAAGCCACCTGAGTCTCCGTCCTGCTTTGTGATGCTCCTTCGGTGATGGGATGCCTGAGTCTTCAAGGAGGAGTTTTAAACGCTTCTGCTCCTGTAAAGTTCTGGAGGCACAGGAAGTTTTTGTCTCCCACACACAGACCTTTGTGCATCATTTACTGAGTGTCACGTTGGAATCCTGGCAAATCTTGTTAGCAGTAGTTACATTTAGTTTCCAACAGCTTTGATGACATGCTGTTGGCTTGACTGTCGTTGAGGGTGGTGGGACCCTAATCTGAACTCTCTTATCTTGCACATTCTTTGATTGCTGTTCTGTTTTACCCACTAAAAACTTTCCACAAATCTTAGGAAATATATCAAAAGCAAGTATATAAACTAATTATGATGCTTTTGGGAGAACTGAAGGAGCACTTTGTCTCACCTCCCAAAGTGATTAATTTTCTGTTTAGATGTTAGCATGGAGTGATTTAAACATTTTATCTGCCATCTTGGTATTCAGAACTGTCACTTAATATTAGCAAATAAATGCTGCATCAGACACAGGAAAAGATGCTCTAATTCAGGTTTGGTAACTGAATGTGACAGTTTAGTTGGAGTTACCCTGGTTGAAGGCATGATGTCATTGCAGCAGAATGTCTTTCTTCTGCAGTAAATACACATTTCCTGTGGAGCATGTTCTGAGGCTGTGGGAAGTGAAGGTGATTTTCCCAGAATCTGAGCTTTGAGAGAGCAGTAATGCCAGTGACAAAACTATTTGTAAGCTCACCCTTTTGTCCTGGTGATCCTGTGTTTTAGATATTAAAAAGGGGTATTGTTCTGTTTCCATTTGGTGTATTTTCTCATGGTGTCTGGAATGGCATTTTGAAAAATCTGTATGGTGCTTTTAGAACATCTAGACAAGATCAAAATCAGAGTAAAGTATTTACACTTTTTTAATTCTTTGAGTTAAAATTCAATTAAATAATTCTAGTTTGCATTAATGTTGTAAATTTACATTCTGTTGGGGTTTCTTTGTACAGTAAGTCATTATTATGAGGTTGTAAAAACCAGTTTTTTAAAAATTGTGCCAGGGTGGACTTGAACTGTGGTTGTCTTCACACAGTAAATTGTGTTAATTTACGTTAGAACAGTGTGTAATTGCATATACAGCAGCAGTATCAGAGATACATAGGCCACACAGTCACTCACCTACATGGACTGTGTGTTTCCCCTCTCAACTTGCTGGGTTAATACAATTTTTTACAAGTCTTGGTGACTCTTCCATCAAATGTCTTGATGCTTGGCATGCCTTGATAGCTGGGCAAAACATCAAGAGATCCCAGGCTCTGCAGTTTTATCAATGGAACGGCTTGTGAGAAATTAAAATCTGTTTTTCTGTTTCCAATTTAAAAAATATTACTGCTCTGGTCTTAATAGGAGAGACAATTCTGAAAAAAAGACATTTTTCCTTTGTTGTATTGTTCACCCTCTCTCTCCCTGTTTTTTTTCTCCTCCAAAAAATGTTCAAAATGAGCTGCTGTGAAGGAAGGAGGTACTGATGGTGATGGCTGTACCAACAGTGCTTATGTTGGCACATTTGGCCACATTTTGGCTTCCTTTTATTTAAAATATTGAAACTAATGCATGTTGTGAAACAGTACCTCTATGACATTTCCTCAGCAGCACTGTGTGCCCGGGGATAATGGCAATGAAGAGTTTGGGAGGGATCTAAATTCCCCAACTTTTATGCATTTTGGTATCAAGACATACTTTAGTGCAGTAGAACACGATTCACATCGGTCATAGTTGTTCAGAATTGTTTAATCACTGAGATACATTGCAGAAGGTTTTTTTCTCCAGGCACATGCATTGAAATGTGATGTTAAATATCACAGAAAGATTAATGTTAACATTCTTGTGTTCCTGAAAGCAAATCTCCAGTGTGTTTGTAACAACCTGCCCGTGCCAGGTGTAGATAAATTTTGTAGATAAATACACATTTTCAAATACTTAATGACATTAATTCGCAAATGAGAGACACAACACTGTAGTGTTTGTCAATACTGTTTTACCACAGTGGAAACACAATCACAATCTGGTCAATTGTTAGCATTTTACTTTTAATGGTGAACCTCAAAACACTTCACGTTTCCAGCCTTGCATATATGCCTGCTTTTGTTTCTCTTAAATTAAATTGTACTGGTTCAGTGTTATGCTCTAATTTTCTGGGGATGATGATGCTCATCTGTATTGGAACAATGCTTTTATTTTGGCCAAGTGCCTGTGTTTTTAGCAGTGTCATATGATTGTCTTTCAGTGTGTTTGGATTGCTCGCCTGCAGCACACAGGTCGTGTTGGCTCAGAGTGAATATTGCAGATTTAGGGCCTCAGAGTGGCTTCCTGAGAACCAGGCTAAATGGCCAAACTTCCATATGTTGCTGCTTTCTGTAAAATTCATGGCTATTTTCCTTTTAGCTGTGAGGTCCAGCAGAGTTTTGTTTCCTTCCTAACACCATCTCTCTCATTGTCTCTGAACTCTCAAGATACATGGAAAAATGTTTTTCTCCCCTTTGTTACAAAGGATGGTTGTGATTTTCTACTCTGGAAAAAAATGCAGTCTCATACTTTCTTTTCCCCCCTGCATGATAAGGTTTTCTTTACCATAAATCTTTTTGTTAGCCGTATTAATTAAGAAGCAGCCACTGCTGGGTTTGTGTTAATACTGTAACTAAAGCAATTTAGCTTTTTTCTTTTGAGGTCAGAATGTGGTGTTTCTTGAGAACATAGACTCACATTGTGTAATCAGTGTGTGATTCTGAGGTCAGGTCCTTTCTAGCTATAACTAAAGAGCATTGAAGTTCACTGAAACTTAGGAAAATGTGTTCTAGAGTTACAAATTATTTTTCACGAATCATAAAAATATCTTACTTTTCCCCATATAGACCAACACACAGAGAGGAGACACTGCTTTTTTGCCTTGTAGGAGTCGACTTAATATATATGCTTTAAAAACATGTCTATATATAAAGTGTGTATATAACATAAGACTTTTTTTGTACTGCACTGGTACTCAACGTGATGCTGCCAATGCAGAGTTTTAAAATTTGGTGCTAATGTGATTATGAATGCCCCAATTTCAAAATTTGTATTCTAGTATATGGCAGATATTAATTTGATTCTGCCAACTTACATGAGACAGGTGTTTTCCTGAATGAGCAAGACAATAGATTTTTAATACAGAGCAGGGATTGTTAAGGTTGTGTAATTTTTCTGCCTTGGTTTGCCAGGGACTAGTTCAGGCAGCACTTGTACATGCTCACTGACTTTTTAAATGAGACACTCAGTTCTACTGAGTGCAAGATACTGAGAGCACATCCTGTGCACAGGACCTTTCCATTGGGAATGGAAAATACACTTCTTGGCATAAATGGAAGTAACTGGGAGTATTTCACTTAATGGGTGGCTTTCTTATGATGATCTGCGGTGGTAGCAATGAAAATGAGTTATTTGAGTTGACGCAAACATCTCTTACCACTATTTTGCTCTGAGTTCTGAGGAAGATATAATGTTGTACACTAAATAAGATTTAAGTTTGCTGTTTGAAGAGGAAAACAATAAAGTGTAAGACCTTGTTGTGATCATGAGATAGATATTTTTCTGGGATAAGTGATCAATGAAGTTGTGGAAAGGCAGACGTGTTTAGTATGGGAGAGGGAGAGCTGAGAGACAAAAGACTTGTGCTGTAGGTCGTACTTTACAACATAAGCTTTGTGTCCATCTAGTCATTTTTGTAATATGATCATTAGTGTTTCCATCTGTATTTTGTGTTTTTCCCCATTTGATAGCTTGCCAGTAAAATTTCTTTCCCAGACAGCCGAACCTAGCTTGCAGACTGACAGGGCACAAAAAAAACCCCACCTTCAAAGGAAAGCACATAAAAAAGCTTAGAAATCACCCGAAAGCGTTAACGGCTCTGTTGGCTGTTACACGATGGGATGCAGGAATTGCAATAATGTTCCCTTCCATCTGGTGCCTGCAAACTTGCTGTTTTCGGAGGCATTCACTGCTGTAGCAAACTGTTCACTTATTCATTCTTGTGTAGTTGCCCGTTATTCTTTGGAAAAGACTTGGGTTGAAAGCGGCTCGGTTCTTTGTTACAGAAGTGCTCAGTGTCAAACATATTACAAGGAGATGTCAGTCCAAATGCAAATACCATCAACTCTCAAAGCCTCTCCGCATGTTGTGTATATTTGGAATGTGCTGTGAAGGTGTAGTCCCAGGAGTGAGGATCTTGACTGACAATACTCAAAGGAAAATCATGCAATATCTGTGCCAAAATGTCTATCTCAGGCTCAAATTTCAATTTCCGCTTTAAATTTCCTGGCTTGTGTTAGCTAACATTACAGCCTTGGTTTTCCTTCTTTTCTTAGGATCTTGATGGTTATTTTCTTTGTTGCATCTGGACTGGCTAATTTTCGGGAAGGTGAGATAGCAACTGAGTGGAAGGTGTCACTCTGAGAGGGAGGAATGGTTTAAGGAAGTAAAGCAAGTGAAGGCACATTTCTTCTTGCCAGACCATGAGATAAAGGAATTCATATGTAGTTTGTGAGCACAAACCACATAGAAATGTTCAACTCTTGGTCATGCCTAAACATCTGAAGTCACTGTGTTCATACAGTAATAGTCTTTGGTGGTGGGTTCATGGCAGGGTTTAGCCATCACCTGTCATACGTGATCTGTCCCAGAATTTCAATTAGTGTCTTCAGTCCATCAGTATTGAGCAGCTAGATTAACCTACTAATAGTTTTCCTGCAAGTATTACAGGAATTCCCAGCATTCTGCCTGTCTTAATTGAATGTTACGTAATGATGTACATTTATGTAAATCTTGTGTTGATTTCAGAGATGGTGAGCAGTATTGGGGTGTGTTGAGATGACCTCGGAAACATTCATTTCAGTACATGTAAGTTTTCAGGTGCTGTACAATGTGCCTCTGTCCTTTTCAGCTTTCTTTCCTGGAAGGATTTGGTGCTGCCTGTGCTGATGTGACCATGGTAGATGTGTGGGCTGTGGAACTGCTGTATTTCCAAGGGCTGCAGGTGCAGTGTCTGAAATACCAGCCACCAGATCTGCTCTCAGGGCTTTTAGGATGAAAGCTTGGCTCTCACAGGCACGTATGTGCGAGCCAGTGGTTGTTCCTGTTTTTGACTCAGTTCCTTTGGATATGCTCTGGAGATCACTTAAGATTCTGTTTGTCACCACAGTGTACTCTTGAGGTTGTTTGCCAGTTTTTTGTGCTGTTGAGTATCTCTAAATAAAGATCTTATCTGCTTGAGTTCAGGCAGCAGGAGTGCAGATGTGGGTAGATGGTCATGGTGACCTTCAAAAGCAGTTTTTTCTTCACCAACTAACTTGGAACTTTAGCCCTGAATATGATTTAATCTGAATTAAGTGTCTAGCTTAAGCAAACTGAATTCCATCTTCCAGCTTTGTTAGTACTTCAGTTAGTGCTTGCGAAACTTTTGTTTTCCCTCCTTTGTACTCAGTGTAATCCATACTTCAGGGGTATTGGTAGGTAACACTGATCTTTTTGGGAGGCAGGTGTGTCAGAAGAATTAAATGTTGTTATCTGAGCCATACAATTTCCAGCAGAAAGCTGTGTCAGGTGTCTGAGCTGGTCCTTTGCCTCTTCAGCAGAAGCTTCTGAGCACAAGGTGTTTGGGGAAATCAGACCACACAGACACTTAAAGAGAGCAGTGCCACTCCGAATCAGAATCTCTGATTTTGAAGGTGGTGTCCAAGATTTAGAAGCTAAGGCAAAGTTAAGTGTCTTGAGTGGCTGCACAGGTTTGCAAGAAGGAGCACAAGAGCTAGAAAAAGCTTCCAGTATGAAATCCTGAAACCAAGTAGGATGCATGGAATGTATTTAAACATCTCCTTTGCAGGATTCTTGTCTTTCAGCATGTGACAAGCCATGTCTTACAGCATGTGTTCTAATACATGTTTAATGTATGTTTAATTAGTCCAGTGTTTAAGATGCTGAGGTGTGGTTAAAAATTGAAGAGAACACTGAATCAAAATTTTGATCCCATGGTCTGGTATAAGCTAGAAATACTTAGCACTCAGGAAAAAAAAAAAGAAAGAAAAAGATTGCTACTGCTATTATTACTACTGTCCATTTAAATACAAATGTAAATGGCAGACTGTCTCATGGGTTTCTGATTTTTAAAATATTTCTAATTGCTGATTGTTGTAAGATGTTTAAATTCCATATTCCCCATATTCCATATTTTGTCCTATTTTTTAGAAGGATAGAAACACATTTGCTGCTTAACATCAGGTGTTGTTTTTGTGTAAACCATAACTGCACAAATTTGAATTCTGGGAAGATTGTTAAACATTGGAAAGATGAGACTGCAAAAGGTCTGCTATACCATGGTTAGCAAGGTGTAACACTTTCCTTTGGATTGTGTTAGAAAACCTGTTTTGATCTGTTTTTCTGTGATGTGTGCTTCAGTCTCTGCCCTTACTCCTTCTCAGAAATAATTCTTTCTGTGGAGTGTTGCTAACCACATTTGAGCAAAATAAAGGTTTTTAAAGAAAATTAAGCTCCTGCAAGTTTTATGGATGTGACTGAGTGGAGGACAGGCCATGGAAGTTCTCTGCCTGAGGTAACTTACTGTGTGCCAGAGAATCCACATTTGTAAATGTCCCAGCTGGGGCAAAAGCCCTCTCCTTCCTTGGGCCTAACACCTGATGGAGATCTGAAAGATAGAAAAATGAGCCAGACTAAACATTTCAAAGTAATTCCAGGTAATTCTGAGCTTACAGTATTTAGCAAGCAGCTTGATAAACAATTTCAAAATATTTTGTCATCTGAATTTGAAGCAATACAAAAAAGATAAATATGAATTGATTAAAGAACTATGCTTGCATTAAAAAAGACACTGCTTGTTTGCTATTGATTTTTCCCCCCACTTTCCTCAAGTGCCTGTGCTTTGGGAAGACAGAGTGCATTTGATGGAATGTGAGTAAAGGCACCCTTAAATTCCTGGTACAATATGCAAAGTACATGGATATTAAAACATTGAATTCTTTGGGGAAGCCCAGCCTAACTACAACATTTGTCCCTGTAAGTGGCAGATTTGAATGCCTATGAACAGTGAGAATACCTTGGCAAGGAATTTTTTTTCCCACTGTTAACCAGATTTTTGGTATTGGACTTTATTTCCTGTGCCAGGTTTTTTACCTCATCTACCAACTCTACTGATTTTCTTTGTCTCTGCAGGAAAAGCGCTACCACAGTAGGGTCTCAGAATATTATTTGAAATCCATCTCTAGAAATACCTCTAAAAATAACTAGACTTTAATGTCCTTTTTTAAAAAAGTCTTTCTGAAAACTGCTGAGATAATACTGTGACTACATGTATAGAAAAATAACATGAGTGGGGTGGTTGGTGATGTTTGTCAGCTAATGTACTTAATTTCCTTCAAACATAATCTCTGTTCTGGTACACTTATTTTTCTTCAAGGTGTTTTTGCGCTGTTTCAATTAGCTGGTACTTTCAGATTTTGTCCATTGGTACTTTAAACTGTTTCTGAGAATTCACTTTTACCTGTTGTTTCTCAAAGTCAGCTCTGGATCCCAGACCTTGTTACCATGTGTAAACAGCTGTAGCAGGCGTTCCAGCATCTCTTCTTTCAGTCAGGTCTGGGAATCTTCCTGTGATGAGCTCTTCCCTTACATGTGTGAAGACCTTCATAAAGGACAGCCCTCCTCAAAGGTGTAAATAAGATGTAATTAAAAAGGATAATCTGTTTTCTTTCACGATTTAAGAACGTTAAATGGCCATGCGTGAGTAATACAACAAAGTGCTTAAGCAAATCAAATCAGAATTCAAGCGCCTCAAAGATTTTAAGATAATAATTATTAAGAACTGAACACTTGACACTTTGAGCTGAACTTATTAATAATTTGTAGTCATAGAGGGAGGGAATGAATGGATGAATAGAAAGAAGTGTGAAGAGTAGGAGGGAAGTGAGCTAATGGAATACTTTGGTAAGGAAGGGGATGTGCCCATTCCACTATTTTACAGACTTTTTTTATTGTAGCTTCATAATGCCAGAACTGAAATTGCAAATAGTTCAATTTTCTCCAGCAGGAGAACAGAAGGGTGGGTTTTCCCTTCTTTTTTTATTTTTCCCCATTAATTTTTTGAATTCCTTTACTTAAACTTTCTGCTACTAGCACAAAAAAACCCCCCTAGATATTAAAAAAATTGTTTTCTCTGTAGAGTAGATACAGCTGTATTCAGTTGGTTCTGAAGTAAGATATTTGTTCTTAAATAATATGAAAAATACAGAAAGCTTCTTCAACACTTCTATCAAAAAATAGGTTAGGGAAAATACTTGTTGTGGGATTGTAAGTAATTTTGAGAGGATTTACAGCTTTTTAGTTTAAAAGAGCAGTTGAAACAAGTTTTGAGTATGTCACTAATTGGATTTGAAGTCAGACTTGTAGAATTATTTTTCCCCACTAGTCTATTGCAAGTGGCTTGTTGATAACTACGGCATTATTAGATTTAATTACTATTCTGGTTATTATTGCTAACAATGGTAAGAGTCTTTGGTATGTAACAGCTGATGTATTTCTCTCAGCAGTTGTGTTTCTTAATGAGCAAGACCTGAAATTCCTTCAGACTTGGTTCTAGCATGTAGTAAGAATTATGGAACAGCTGGCCTGAGAAAACGGGCTCAAAAGGATATATCATTAATTGATTCTGTTTAAAATAAGTAGATGGACAACTTGAGTGTTTATGTTTCTTAATTTTCAAAGGGCAGACTTTAATTTCTGGAAGAGGTTTGATGGTTTTGACTGAAGCATGTTTTACCTTTCTTCAGTCAAATGTGTAAGATTGTCTGAGAAGCAGCCATTGTACCAAGGTCATTACGAAAAAGATCCCAACATTTAGGAATGGCACAAAGGTATAGCTTAGGCTTTTTAGATTCAAGAATTTCCAGAAAGAGAACCTGCTTTTTGTATGGAAAATAGACAAGTACCAGAAGGTTATTTAACTCTGCATATAGTAATATTAAAGAAAGGTAAACAAGTCCAGGGAAAAAATTGCTTAGAAAATTTTATTTTACTCTGTTCACCAGGTAAACAGAAATAAATTCCTATTTCCAGTAAAGATTATTTTAGACAAGGCAGGATGTCTGATGACTAACTACTGTAGATAGTAGATGCTTCAGTCAAGGGGGAAACAATTTTTTGAGAGATCATGAAGAAGAAAATAAGCAATAATTTCCACCCTACAATTTCTGTCAGGTGTCAGAAATCTGTTGGCTTTTGGGGCTTTTTCCTGTTTCAAAAGGCAAAAAGCTATATATTTATTAATCTGGCATCAGTGGTATTCAAAGTTTTTGAAGAAATTCTTACAGAAGATTCAAGTAAAGGTTGAATATGGAAATAGGATGGAATGCAAGATGATGTTACAAAAGGTAGTGGATGTATTGAGCCATTATCTATGATCTGGCAAACTGAGTGACTTGACAAAGACAATTCAGTGCTCTTAATCCATGTAGAATTTAGTAAAACTTTTTATCAATGGCCCACAGGAAAGCAAAGCTGTGTGATAATACCACAAAAATTCAGCCACAGAGAAATCTTGTATTTTAAGCTGTAATTGCAGGACAGGGAATCGGAGAGGGTTAATGAAATTTGCTGATGGCAGAATATCTGGAAGCATTGTCAATACAGCAGAAGTTAAGAAATTCCTGTGGAGAGAGCCAGAGGAGCTGGAGGACTGGCACAACAGAACCAGGATGAAATTTAGTGGTGCAAAGTATAAGGTCATGTACTTGGGGAGTACGGGTAAGGTTATGCTGCTTCAGAAGCTTGTGGCTCATTAGTTGGAAATGACTGAGGAGGAGAAATAAATGGATGTTTTAGTTGATCATAGGATTACTGTGAACTGCTCATGGGCATGAATGAAGTCAAGACAGGTTTAGGTTCTGTCTGGCTGCTGCTCTCTGATGGAATTGGTATTAAACAAGGATGTTGAGGACTTGTCTTTCATGTTGTATGCTTAATTACAGCTACTCCCACTGAAACAAAAAAATAGAATGGATTTTTTATGTTGATTGGAAGAATCAGGTTGGGAAAAGAGAATAGGCAAAAGAATTCTTGTTTAGCTTTAGAAAAAGAAAGCTGAAAGAAAATATGATCTGTCTCTGTTAATACATTGGGTAAAAAAGGTTTGAAGTGCCAAGGAATGAAAAAATGCTCCTTAAACTAAACTATCATTTGGCATGAGAATTTACAGTTATAAACTGAACTTGGATAAACATGCACTAGAACCAGGGAAGTGAGATGCTGACATAACTTTCCAAAAGGAGCA
The DNA here is from genome assembly GCF_001522545.3 of Parus major. NCBI lineage: Eukaryota > Metazoa > Chordata > Aves > Passeriformes > Paridae > Parus > Parus major. Next base: position 73,389,744 of record NC_031799.1, on the reverse strand, counting down.
ATAGTATCCTGAAGTCAGTTAGTTTGCAGATAAAACTATATAAATCTATAAAAAGGCATTCTGTGATGTTTGATACCTGTGTTAATGAGATACTGAACTTCATCAGTATCTCAAGGTCCCTTGGCCTCCTGTTTCATAGATCACTGTTCATTTGTGTTATCCGTGGATGCACTGCAAGATGCACATTTAGAGTTAATGCCTTTGTTTATATGTAAAATCAGATCCTGCAAGGCTGCTTGGAGAGCAAGGAAATCAAAGCAGAGATTGCACAAGACTGAATATTTTCCCTGTGTGAAACAGGACCCTCATCTTCACATAGCTCTGTGAAAGCGATTTTCACTTTTGGCCTAGATAAGGGCTCCTGAAAGCCTGGGATCTTGATTTTCAAAATCTCTCCAGTTTTATTCTTTTAAAAAGCTGTCTCCCAAGTTCTCTTTTCATGTGAAGTTCAGCTAGGAGTTTCTTCTTTTATGTCCTGATGGATTACAGAAGGAGAGTGCTGCAAGGTTAGCCATTTATTTCACCTTTGTAGCCAAGCTTTGTCTTGAGGCAGAGAAAATTGTCTTTAAAAGGTCTTTAAAAATGCCATTTTTAATGACACACAATTTTAGATTATTCATAACTTTAGATTTTTTACCTTTTTCTTGGGAATCTTGTTTCCAGCTTTGTTATCAAGAACATAATATTTTCCTTTTCTGGGTGGAATTTGTTTTAATTTGCCAGTAATTTGGTGTTGAAAAGGAGCGGGACTGACAGTCTTCTCTAAGGAGGATGTGTAACAGGAAAGCATCAGGGATGTAGAACCTGAGATAAGTTTGGGATTTTCTGGAGCTCTGCAGGAGTCCTGCCAGCTGGAGGGCTCCTTGAGCACTCTGAATCTCCCAGGTGGTAGGAAAACACCCTGGCAGCATCTGTACAGAGTGCCTGAGTTGAGGTTTACACTGAAGAAAAGAGAAGGTAACCCTGATGACAGAATTATAATTTTTTGTAATAAAATCTAATATTAATATGCTCTTTTTAGTTTAGTTTTGTCTGACTGACTCAGACAGCTCCCAGTAGTGATTGGCAATCAATAGCAATGATATGAACACTGTCATGTTTCCTCATGGAAATGACAGGGCTCGGAGCAGACAGCATAATTGTTTGCTTTTCTGCACAGGTACCAATGTGGTTGCACTGCTTTTATTCAAAGGAATGAGTTCATGGGACTAAAGAAGTTGTGTAAAAATTGGAGACAAACGCTTACATGGAGGGAAATGTAAATATAAAACAGAGCAGGCATGAAGTAAGTCATGCTAAATATTGGCAACTCAGCAGATTCTAGCCTCGTACCTTAAAACCAAATTAAAATCTGTAATAACTTTTTTTTCACTTCTCAACATGGCATATGCTTTTTCTTGAGGCTTATCTCCGTAACTAAGAATTCAATATCACTAGTTCTTTTTTTTTCTATTGTTGGTTAGAAAAGTTACATATTTCTATCCAGCATCTGATTTTTACCTTTGCCCATTCCAGATTTGGCTTGGTTCTATGTCTATTGCTTAATATCTGCAGTATCAACAATTCCTTTAATGCCTGTGTGGTTAAGAGATAAACCAAAAAAAACCTAGTTATTTTGAGAGCATCTAATATTAAAGGGATGAAAGACACACAAGTTCTGTTGAACCATGGCAAAAGGGAGAAAAGGAAGTACATCACAGCTGGTCAGTCAGTTTTGGAAAGCTGATTCCAACCCTGTCTTACACACTCATCATCCTTCATAATTTTAAAGAAATATATCTATTTTTAGATTATAAATTTTTTGGGTTTTTTTCTTTTCTGTGTTCATCTCTCCTCCAAAGACTATATAAAGAACTGGTATTTTCTTCCACAGAGGAAAATGTGGGAAAAGAATATGTTCAGATGTGTTTTAAGTATGCTTTTGGCACCTATTTCTGTGATTAATGCTTTCTTGAATAGAAGACAAAATTTTCAAAAGTGTTAACCTTCCTAGTGTTTAAATTATGTTTTTAAGTTAAAGATACCAACAAATCTTGCATTTACTGTTGCTTCTCTGGCACCCTGGGTTTACATTACTTGCATGGTAATATTATTAATTCTACAGACACAGTTGTAGTATTATCCTGGGTTATATTTGGTCAAAGTCTTCCACCACCTGAAGAAATGAATAAATTTTGGTGTTTGCAGCTTTAGCTATTATTACATTGTGTTCCTCAAGATTGCTGAAAATTTAATTAATTTCAGTGCTGGTATGAGGGTATCCATTCTCTGAAAATATGTCTTAATAGTTCACAGAACTATTTGGCAATGACTTTGTTTGTAAATAGGTGTTTAGCACAGGAAGTTGTTATTCTTCAGACAATCATTTGTTAGATTATTTCAAAGCATGGTTTTTACAGTTGGTAAAGCTGTGAAGGTGCCAGGGTGTACTCCAGGGTTGTCTCAGACATGATAATGTTGTACTGTAATTAGAAGTTCTCCTCACCTGTGGTGAACCATCAGGCATGTTTTTTACCATTTTCAATTGTAAAATTAAACAGTTGCTAAAAGGACTTTTAAAATACGTAGGTATTTTACCACTGAATGGTTACAGGCTGGAAATATTTGATCTTAATTTTGGAATGTTTGGATTTGAAAACAAAGGTATATAAAATCTGTATTGAGTACTGTTATCACTTGTTTTAAAGGTTTCTAATGTTCATAAACAGAACCAGTTTTGAAGTTATTTTACTAACATAGAGAGCTGTCAAGTGACATAAACACAGTAGTGCTGAGCTTATTTTTCTGTGGTTTTTTTTTTTTTGTTTTGTTTTGCTTAATTTAGGTTTTTTTGGTTTTTTGATTATTTTTAATGTTTGGAAATACTTAGAAATTTGGTGGTAGGGATCAGGATAACTAAATTATACTGAATTATACTGTGTTTTGTTGTGAATTTGAAATGTGCATTTGATCGAAGCTTTTCACTTCTTTGTCTCTGTTTTCAGAGTAGCTCTTGCTTGTATGGGGTAGAAGCAAATAGAACAAAATAACATTGTAAAAATAACCTTGATACAGAATATTCAGTGAGCTCTGTATTATCAATTTGTATTGGAAAACCTTCTTAAAATATTCAATGAAACCATTAGGGCAAGAACTGCACTTTGAATTAATCCATCACTGCATTGCAATGTTTACTTTCCTTTCAACTATTCCTGGTTAAACAACAAAAAAGTCTGTTTAGAACTTTGCCTTTCCTGTTACATCTTCGTCTTCTTGGGTTTATTGCTGAAAATTTTGCCTAACTTTTTTTAAGGGTGGAGCTGTAGGATAAGCAAGCGTGATGCAGCTTAATAAAAAGTCATAGCATTAAAGACTGTTTTTGAGGATTAAAAAAAAAAACCTCAGGAGAGAGATGTTTGATATTTCTGTTACAGATGGTCAACTGTCCTTGAAAGTTAGAATAAACTTTGTCACATCAGAGCTGTGTATAATCAGTACTTGGTGTAGTGGTCTGCATTCCTCTTCCGTCCTAAAATTGGTTGATAATAAAACCAGCAAGTATGGGGTGAAATTTCTGTCTAGCTTAATTTTACATGTTTTAATGTACTGATATGAAATAAAAATGGATTTTCTTTGACTATGAAGTGGCTTTATTTTTCCTCTTTTTTCAGAGTTACAGCAGTTTTAATGAACATTCACTTTTCCTTAGTGCTGTGTGGATACTGCAGTACCGGTGAAGGCGTCAAGAGGATTTCTGAGTAGAAAATCTGTTTTCTACAAACTTAGATTTTTTTTTTTTTTCAGGAACTTAGTTTTCTAATTAGACAAATGAAGTAGTTCATCTAGGATCAGATTAATCCTACTGAAAATGTGGTACAGTTTTAAACTTTCCTGGAAGTTTTTCTTTAGCAAGTTCAATAATCTGCTGCATTGCCCAGCAGAGCTGTATTTTTAAAATCTTTTCCCACTAATGCCCTAATGCACGCTACCAGGATTATCAAACTGAATGTCCAGCTGATTCCAAGTGAGCCAGTTCAGGTTTATATGGCACACTTTAATTTGGAAATTCTGACATTTTCTATTTTAATATTTACCATCTCGGACCAGAAGGTTTTTGCCCTGTGAAAAGTGCTCATATTTAACTTCTGTATTGATTAAAGAAAAAGACAAATGTTAAAACACCGGGTTTTGTCGCGGAGTGGAAATGGCAGGATTTGGTCGAATCTCAGCACTTGTGGTTCTCTGCTCTGGGTGTAAATCAGGGCTGAGGCAATGAGGTCTGTGGAGTGTGTGTGGGATCCCTGGTGGCAGCAGGGAATGAGGGGCATTTGTCTTGTGATTTGTTGGCCCTGTCAATACTGCTGTGACAGGGGGAGAGCAGAGCTGAGATCAGCTCGTGGGCAATCTCAGCGTGGCAGTGCTGGTGTTATAAACTCCATTTCCTGCCACCGTTTCCATCTCCTGCTCTATTGACTGTGCTGCCCAGCTTTGTATCATCAGCAGAATTTGTCAACAATCTCCTGCTTTTGTGCTCAGGTTGTGGAGGAATATTGTAACTAAGATTACTTTACAGTCCAGCTGTGGAGGTGCTTTGTTAGTCGACTGTCTCCTGGTCAATAATTCTCTTTTTAGCTTTTCACATTATTCTCTCCCCTTTCCACTTTCTTTTGTATTACATTTTGAACATAATCCCCATCTTCTCCACTTTAAAGAACTGCTTCTCATTTGGCCTGGTTCCAAATATTTTACTGCATCCAGCCAGATTGAATCTCCTGCATTTCCTTGTCCACTAATTCAGTTATCTTATCAGGGGAAGGTATCAGGTTCCTTGGGCTTACTCTCTCTTTGACAAACCAATGTTAAATTTTAATCCAGTTTCTACATAGCTCTGTGTGATTAATTATTCTTTCCTTCAAAAATGGTTCTAATCCCTTTTGCCATTTGTAAGTACCACTTGAATTTTGGCAGTTCTTACTTTCTCCTTTAAACTTAGGCTTCAAGAAATAGGTATTTTTTGCTTGCCATACCTCTTATTTTGTTCTCTGTAGGGGTTTTCTTTTCATAGTCTTGGTATACTTTGTTAGGTGATTATTCACTCAGATCTGCAGTTTTATCCTTTATTTTGTTTTCAGTAGTTTAGGATGTAAATTTTAGGAAGTTTTTTTGTCTCTCATTTAAATAAATTTAAGCCTCTTCCAAATTCCAGTGCTTCCCCATTTAAATTTTTCTGCTTTTCATGGTCTCCCATATTTCTCCAATATTTTAAAAAGATTTAAACCTAGATTTGGAAGGCTTATCATGGGCAGTTTGTGAACAGATGCTGAGTTCAGGAGGACCCGTGAAATGCCTGTTCTGTGATTCTGTGGCCAGAACACATTTCCCTGCCCACCATACAAAGATCTGTTACAAAATCCTGACTGCCGCTTCTTGAACTTGTAAAATTCCTGTCTGATCCTAGAAAGCAGAGCACTGTCTTGGTTTTTCCACTCAAGACATTAAAATTTCAATAATGTCTGCCAGTCTGATGGCAGATGAGATTCCCACCTGACTTGGTGTCTTGCAGTTGGCTGTTTTTAAGAGATCGGGCAGGACCCGACAGTCAAACAAACTAAATACCATGTGTGCACCTATCCTCATGTATTTTTACTTGTATGTAATTGTAATCTTTGAGTTGGATTTATTTTATGTAAGCAGCTATCCTGTAATCATCTTAGAACTTTGTTAATCCACATAAAAATACTTTCGTTTACTAATTCAGGAAATTTAGGTGAGGAAACAATACCAACACTGCATCCAAAAGTACTAGAAACATAATTTCCTCCATTTTTTTTTTTAACAAATTGTATTTATGTTTTGCTATTTCTTCATCTGTGCTTTTGTTCTCTGTTTGGGTAACAGGCAAATCTCTTGCAACACTTTCCCTGGTTTAAAACCCTGGCTATACCAGGATCCTGTAAACATGAGTGACCATGGTGTCTTTTTATTGAGAGAGCTCAGTTTTGTGTGGATGCCTGTCAGCATTTGGATTTGATGGTCTTGGAGGTCTTTGCTAGCCTCAATGACTCCACGATTCCACAAAATCCAAAGCAGAGTCCTCTGGGAAAGAAGTCAAAAAAGAGTTGTGAAAAAGAGTTCCACATACCTGCTCTCATGCTGTTCATAGGTGTGTAGACATTTGTGAAAACAGGCAAATTGATTAAAAAAGCACATTATTAGCCTTTTCTCTGTAAAGGGGTGGAATCCTCTTGAATTCAGCCTATGAAAGACCCTGGGAGTTTGTTTCTGCAGTCATTAATTCCTGATCCGCTCACATGTTAATTACAGACTCATGTAGAAACTACATCAGAAACTCTTGCCTGGAACATGATGGAATAGGGACCTCAGCAGTACTGTTTGAAATATCATATGGACACCAGGCCTTTATTCTAAAATTATTCCTTCAGGGATTGCAGTTGAGTTGCAGAAACCTATAACCTGAAGTGAAGGAAAAAAAAATCAATTAACTTGTCTTTGATTTTGGTGCAACACTACCATTTGTAGCCTCTGCCTTATGAATGAAGCCATCGTTTGGGATGTTAAAAATATATTAACATATTTTTAGGTGCTTTTTCTCCCCCAAAGTCCCTGGTTTTGCACTTGTCTGAAGTTTAGTTTTTAGAGAAGCATGGTCTTGGTTGTCTCCAGATTGATTCCTTTGCAGAACCAGAGACAATTTAAGTAGTAAATATCTTGCTGTGGGACCCTGTTTGGGGTACAAGCAGCAGCATGCAGTACAATAAAAGGTTCTTTCAGCAAATGTTTAGGAAAATACTTTCCAAGAGATCTGCACATGATTAGAATTACTGAGTGCTCTCCTCTCTGGCTTCCTGTTTTGGAATTGAATGCCTTCAGGACAATTGGAATATCTCAGTTTTGAGAAGCAAGAGCAATTTAACCAAGTCTGTACTTCATTGTCTTAGCTATGATTTCAGTTAGTTGCAAACAGGGATAAAGATGTGGAATAACCCCTGAGATACCTTAATCAAATTGAAGGAATAAATTATAGAGCAGCTTTTGAGGGAAATGAGAGCAGATAAAATGTCCCAACAGTCAGAGCCACGTTCTGGTTCTTTCTCTGCACATGTGTACAATTAGTGGCTCTTTCCTTGCTTCTTGTTTCCCATCCTGTGGGATAATGTGTTTGAACATTTTTTGGAACAACATGCTAATTGCTTAAAGTATCTTATGTAGGTTATTTATAAAGTTTGAAGGGAAAATTTCATGTGGTTATTGAACAGTTGTGTCCAGAACAGTTTCCTGAGGTCCTTCCACCTAGTTCTGAGCAATTCAACTACAACAATAACTCCTTGAAATCAGATTAATTTATTTAACAGTTCAGCCATTATGCTGACTTTTCAAATGTGTAGTATTTTTGTAAGAATCCATGAGCTTGGCCAAGTGCAGTTATGTACATCTGTGCCATTTCTTGGTGTTTTTAACCCTTCTGGCACAGTGGTGTCGTCTGGTCATTGTGGTTGTTGTTGACCCCATGTTTTCCACCACATTCAGTTGTGGAATTACTTGGGTATTCTTAATTCTGTACCAGGCTTTCTTGTCAAATAAAACACAGCTTGAATGGAGACTGTTAGAAGAGTCATTCCAGACAAAAACATTGTCAATAATTCATGCAGATTTTCTTCTTGGCTTTAAAGAATTGTAAAGCAAATTCCAAGTGGTTAAGTTTGCATCAAGACTTATTATGTACCACATTTCTAGAACTTGAAAATACCATGTAACACTCCATGGCAGTTTTCATTTGAGATCAGACTAATAAAGGAAGTAATTCAGTACTTCTCTCCAGCTGCTATGAATTCTCCAATATACTTTTGGTGTGTTTGTGATCAATGACATTTGATAACTTTGTGTTTGTTGCTATTTAGAATATTCTTACAGAGTATCTTGTTTGAAAATGAACTGAAGGGCTTTTGACCTGCCCCAGTCTGAGTTCAGAGCTTTGCATTTCCTTTGTAACAGTGATTACAGAGTTGAAGGTAAGTGGATCTGTATTGTATCAGTAATGAATACAATCAACAGCTTTTCAGAGTGGGCAAAAGCTGAACATACTTGACTTGGTAGGGTCTGCCCCTGTTCCATTTAAATATTTAGTTATTTTACTTGGGTATTTCCAAATGCAAACAATAAGGGAATCCTAATGTGCTATCATTTTTTGTCTAAGTGTAGGAACAAATTCATGTTTTCTTTTGGGGATTTCAGGAGCAACTTCCCAACTATTTTGAGTAATTTCTTAATTATTTCTAGTGATAGCTAAAACTTTTGAATTCAGGCTATTTTAAATGTGAAGTCGATAATTATAATTTCATGTCATCTTCCTGTTTTCTTAGTAAGAGAATAACACACGTGTTTTAGCCCTAACATATAGTTAATATGGTTGAATCTCTCACATCCAAATAAGACAGTTCTAATTAAACCTCATTGTTTATGATTATTGTTTCTAATGCTTGTGCTTATCTAATACAGTCTGTGGCCAAGCTTAGGTTAGCATCTCAGGTAACTTTCAAGATGTATCATTTTGTCAGATATTAACTTAATCAGATGCCATTTCCTTTTTCATGTGGGCAGCATCCCAGCTATTCTATTTCTTGCAGTAAGTCACTGTCCCTCTGTCACAGCTGTTCCCTTGGATTGTTCTGGGTGGGCACCAGTGCAGCTACTTCTAATTGCAACCCTTTATTTCAAATTTCTTGTTTTTACAGTGCCAGATTTTGTGATAATTTGAGCATTTCTGTCTGTAACTTTTTCACCAGAATTACTGTTAAACACTGTCTGTCAGTCTTGGCATCGTTTTCATACAGTTTCCCATCTGAGAAATTAATGAGGATTTGAGTTTGTCTTCTAAAAAGTAAAGGTTTGTAGGCATTTGCTGTCAGTCTCCCTGTTGAATTAAGTGTGGCCAAAACTGGGTTGCTGCTGTGATTCACAAAGCAGAAATAATAATCCTTGTTCTAAAAAAATAAAGCTGACCTAAAATACAGCTGAACTGCTACTGTTGTCTTCTAGTGTAGCAATTTTTTTCCCCTTTTTTCGCCTGTTGTAAAGCACAGAGCCCAGTCCTGGAAGCACTTCAGTTCTAAAGAAGCAATAATCTTGTGGAACAGTACTTAACCTCAAAGTAGTAGCTTACTCCAATTTGTGCAAATGGAAGATAATGACAAAAATGATGGGAAAATCCTACAGAAGGAGGCTCCGGGGGGACCCTGTGGCTCTGCACAAGTCCCTGGCAGGAGGGGACAGCCGGGGGGATTTGGGATCTGCTCCCAGGAACAGGGACAGGAGGAGAGGGAACGGCCTCAGGCTGGGCCAGGGGAGCTCAGGGGGGACAGCAGCAGGAATTTCCCCATGGAAAGGGAGCTCAGGCCCTGGAACTGCCCAGGGAGGGTTGCAGTGCCCATCCCTGGAGGTGTCCCAGGAATTCCTGGATGTGGCACTCAGGGCTCTGGGCTGGGGATGAGGTGGGGATCAGTCACAGGCTGGGGCTCAATGATCTGTGAGAGATTTTCCAGCCTAAATGATCCTGGGATTGTTACTGAAAGGCAGGTGGCAAAAATGAATGGGTGCAGGCACCACCACTTCCGATTGCTCCTTATCCCACCGTACTTCCATGGAAAGAAAGCTGCTGTGAGTTCCTCAGCCTGAGGAATGACATTGGCATGGAGCACTGGTAGGGGGCAGTGGAATTGGCTCCAGGTGGAGCTGCTCTGATCCTCTGTAAGGTCTGTGTCTAGCTTCAGGGGGACCTTCCTTTCAGGGGTTATAGGTGGTTGGGGTTGGTCTATCTTCACTCAGCAGATGAGCTGTGTCCTTCTGTCTCCTTGGATTTCTTTGTCTCATTTCCCACATTTCCTGTCATTCCCACCAGAAGAGGTTTCCTAGCATACCATTGCCTCTGTTTCAGCCCTGTGCAGATAGCTTTGTACTCTCTGCATTAAAACAGGAGGAAATGTTTCTTCTGTGGGAAGAGAAAAGCCACCAAATTCTGCATTTTATATGTGACAACTCGGGAAGAATGAGGAGTGATTTTGTAACAGTTCCCCACCTTTATGTGAAGACAAAATTCACAACTGTTCTGTTTTCACGGTCCGTTGCTTCTTTTGCTTGAAAAGGCTTTGCTTTCACTTGTGATAGTGGTTTTGAAGCAATCAAAAGACAAATCTAATTTCCAGCTGCTAGAAATGATTGTTCATGCATGATGAGCTACTGCAGTTTTATGTGCCATGTCTTTTTGGGATGGAAGTCTTGGTTTTGGTGTTTTGGTATGCTGTGAATAACAGAAAGCTTATTGGGGGATAGACTTTTTTTGGGAAATATTTATTTTGAAAATGAGTGGATGCTTACATAGTGTCATGGCCAGAGTGCTGAGTTCAGCCATAAGATTTCCCTTTGGAAAATGACATTTCAGGGATCCTCTACCTGCTCACCTTGACTCCACTGGTGGCATAGTGCCTTCTCAGGGCAGCTGTGTCTTGAGAAAGCTCCTTGCAACACGGTACTTCAAACATCACCAAATGATTTAAGAGCTACTTTCTTTCTCTGTTATTGAGTATTTAACCAGGTCCTTCACTTGAGTGACTAAACTGTGAGAAGTCCAAGACAGTGGTGAGGATTTTGTAGCTGCACACAGAAAATAAATCCATAAGATAACTTTGTTATGCTTCAGACCACTTCTGTTATCCTAGTGTTTTCCTCATCTGTCACTAGTGATTTCAGCACTAGAAAGCACCTGGAGGTGGTTGGATTCCCCATGTGTTCTTCACATAAGAGAGCAGTTTATCAATGTACATAAAAATGGTGCAACTGGTGGGGAAAGAGTTTTGTGCAGTGTTCATATTACACTGAAATTCTTCAGGGAGATCTCTGCATTTTTACAGGCTGTGGTAGAGTGGGAAAATTAGATTGGAGCCTGTAGATTTGAGCACAGTGTGAATATTTAGTAGTGATGAAAAACAGTGACAACCATTAAATGCACTCGGTCTCCCCCTCCCCAGGCAGGGTCACCTGGCTGACTGCGTGGTCAGTGACAGTGGCCAAGGTCTGGAGGTCTCAGGGCTGTGCCAGGCCATGAAGTGAGTTAAGACCCAGCACAGGAGGGACCAGAACCTGCAGGAAAATGTCCTGCAGAGACTGGACCCGCAGGGCTGCAGCAAGAACGTGGGGCACGGTCTGAATGCTTGGGAGAACACCCGGCAGGAGACAGAGATAGGATCTCACCACACGGCCACGCCCTGCTCATCAGCCTCTGCTTTAATTCTCCCTGCTGAGCAATGTCCCACCATTCACTTTCCACGCTCAAATCTCCCTGTTTGCCAGGGGAAAGTGTTGGAAGAGCTGCTCCTGAAAGCTCTTGTGTTTCAGGGGTGGCTCTGCACCTCTGAAGAGGAAGAGCGATTTCAGAGGCTGAAATGAAATGGGATGTAGATTCATTCCAAGCAATGAGGGCAAATTTGCTTCCTAATGTGGGTTGCATCTCCTTTTTCCCCTCCTCACACTGGAAATAGCATTACCCATACCTGTGCCTGTGTCACCTCTTCCCAGTCCTGCAGGGGCATCTCCCAGGAGCCTGGACAAGGCAGGAGTAAATAGAGGCCAAGGCAGCAAGAAGGGAGACATGAGGAGCATGGGAACTGGGAGAAAAGCAACAGTGTCTGGACAACCAGGATAAATGTTTATTTGCACCAGTTCTCTTACCTTTTCCCCCAAAAGGGGACCTGCTTCTTAGTTTCAAAGGGAATTTAGGCTGAGCAAGAAAGTCTGGCTCACTGGTCCTCTGCAGGTGAGGTGGAGATAGGAAAATGTTTGATGGCATGGAAGGAAACACAGTTTTTTAGGTAAGTCTGTCACCTTCCCAGTTTACCCTGTTTGCCTTGCCTTTCCTTTATGGTCTCCCTCCAAAAGTACCTTAACCCACACCTCCCTGCTGCCTGGTGCCACTAAACTACCCCAAACCACAATTAACACTCTCCTGCTGTCAAATTAACTTGTTACCACAGGTTTTAAACTTGCCTTCCTCATTAAGAGGAGTAGAAATAGTACAAATATGTTATTTTGCCTTCAGAATGATACCTGACAGTGTTTCTTATCCATTGATTTAAATAATTTAACATTTTAAAAGGAACAAATGGACTTAATTTGTTTTGGGGATACTTAAAGGTTGAGGACAATTTTATATCAACTAAAATCAGTGCTAATTCATTTATGATGGAACTAATGTAATTAATTAGATTGTTGCTGCTTATCTTCTTTCTAATACATACATTGCTCTTAAACATCTGCTCAATAGTCCATTATGATAGCACAGGAGTGATTTTACCTGAGAGCAATAGAGGAGCAGATGCTTCCTGATGACAGCTTCCCAGTTTGTTTAGGAAACAGCCAGTCAGTCCTGGATTCACAGTTTTAACTTGAAGCACGGCAGGCATGCAAGAAAATTTGAAAATCAGAAACAAAAGATTTGAGGAACAAGTCTCTTCATACCATTTTTAATGATTAATGATTAAAGAATTTTGGTTAAAATTCTTTTTTTTGGTTAGTGTTGTATATGACATCTTTTAAGGCTGATATTTGTGTTTTATCTTTTGTTTTGTGGTGTCTGTACATATGTGGATGTATTTGCAGCAATTAACATCCAAATTTAAATGTGATTTCAGTGTTGTTTAGTACAGTAACTGAAATTCAGCATTAGCTCAGAAAGAGTCAGAACAATATAAATAGGAAAAGGAAACTAGAACAATTATTCAAAGACAGAGTTAAAATAGGCTATCATGACATATGTAAAAATAAAGTGTCAGTTTTGCTTTTTTAATATAAGTTATATCTGTGTTTTGTATTTATGGCTTTATCTGTAGCTGGTTAAAGAGTGTAAATGAAGTCTTGTGGGCTGATATAAAACTGTCTGAGGCTCCTTGGTTCTAGTGAGCCATTTGTAGATTTTTAGATGTCTCAAAGATCACCTAAAATGACTGAAGTAGTTTTATTCATCTCATCAGCAAAGTTCATCTCATCAGCTACAGAGATAACATCAAAACTTGTAGGCTATAAAATGTACTTTCTCTGCAAAAATACTGTGGGCTGTACTTGCAGAGACTGTAAAGAGCACGATTGCACATCAATGATGTGTCTTTTTAAATCAGAAAACGTGAAATTGCTGTTTACTGAGAGGAAGGGGGATTAGAGTAGCCCTGAGAAGGATTCAGCTATTTGCCTTTGTGTGCAGGTCTGAAATAGTCACAAATTAGTCATTTTACCATTATATGCAGAATGCAGTGTATGCAGACAGTTTTTTTCCTGAAGCAGTGGTATTTAACACAGGAACAGGTAGTCTTGCCATTTCCAGAAGTATCTTTTAGGGCAGGGTAAGCTGGTGACTAAGCAGGAGGCAAGGCTGTGGTATCTGATGAAACATTAATGCCTGAGAAGCACCATGTAGGCTCAGTTCTGAGCACAGACTCTTTCTCTTCCCCACCCCTACACACATGAAAACCAGTCTGTAGCTGGGTTTGGTTTGTTTTCTTTTCCCACAGGCTGCTGATGGTCTCTTTTGCTATTCTTACTGAATCGATTTTAAAGAAGGTTCAGCATCATATAGAGAAGAATTTATTTTATTTTTTTTTAACCTGTCTTTTACATATAACTACTGGGTATGACTTGTGTGAGGAGGAAAAGAACTCCCCTTCTTGGTCTGTCACTGATGTATGAGGGAACTGGGCATACCATGCCTGTCTTTATCTGGCCCGTGACATCAGAACAGCAATCATCGCTGTCCTTTTGGCAGCTTGACTTTAGGATTTCCTCCCATTTTTAAAACCAGGTTAACCCAGAGAGCATGCTTTCAAACGTTCAAAATTCAAAGTTGAATTCCCATGCAGCACTTTAGGCACTTGTTTCCCTGGAAGCAAAAATCAACCATTTTCCTGCAGACTTCTAGGATTCTCCAGGAAACCTCTGTCCCGTGGTCATCTGTGATCTTCTCACTTTGTGTCCAAAAATGTGTGGGCAGTACCTTGCTCTGCAGCTTCCCAAGGTCTGGGCTGTCATTTGTGAACTTCTGTCCCTCTGCCTCAGCAGCATCTGGGTGTCTAATACACTAAATCTGGGGAAAGTCACATCAGGATAAAAAAAAAACCAAACTGAAAATATCTTGGGTGTCATCACTGTTAAACTTTGTAATCAGTTTTTAGATTCCTTCATGTATTGATTCATCCATTGCTGACTTGACTAAGGATGTGAGATAAAAATGCAAAATAGCTTTAAATTTCTGGTGTGTTGTATGAACATAGTGTTCAGAGGATGCTGGTTCTTCTTTTCTGCTCAGTCTTTTTCTGTTTTGCTTGGACACATACCATAAGGCAATATTCAGGGTTGCTTGGCAATAGCCAAATCGTGAAATGCACACCCAACCTGTGGGGCATTATGGTTGCTTACTTCATGCATGTAAATTTAGGGGTTTGAGCACTGAACAAGTCCACACCCAGAGTGTCTTCTTGGAAAGTTTGTTCTTATGTTTAATCTTAATGGCATTATTAATTTAATGGTTCCATTTTCAGAGACATTGAGTTATGACAGCTTTTAGAAAAGTCCAAACAACTGGGCGCTTAGCACTGTTGGAATATTAATTTGAAATGTTGTGAAATTTGTGCTGCAGCTGGGGTATATCTCAATGCAGTTAGTTTCATCTATTTTGATTTGTTTCAAATCTGCCATAAACTTTAGTACTTTACACCTGGAATATACACTGTCAGGGAAAAAAAACAACTCTCAGTTTTATTGTTACATTTTATGTTGTTATTATAATTACATTATATGATATATTTTATATTATTAGCAAAAGCAACTCCTGGCAAAAAGCCTTTAAAGAATGTAGATCAGAGGATTTTTGGTGGATACATTTGATTTGTCTTTTGGCAAGCAAAACCAGATTATTTAAGGATACACTTCTAAAATGGTCTATACTGAACGTAATGAGGAGAGGTACAGCTGTAGTCCCCCTTATTGTGCCAGTTACTGTGCCATGAAGATTTTAGAGACAGCCTTGGTGCAGCTTAGAAAGATCTCAGTTCTGGAAAGGCTTTGCAAATAGTTCACAGTTTGTGGAAGGAAGTGTGTAAGATGTCCTCGTGGGTTTTGGACTTCTCTGATTTTCTTGCTAGCGTTGAAAAATTCCCTTGTGAGTTTGCACAGGTAGTGCAGTGAAAGGGGTGGTTGGCATTATTTCTGTTGTGTGCACTTATGGAATCTGTGAGAATTTCCCTGGGTATGGATGCAGAGGTTGATGTGTTGCTGTGCTCACGTGTGTCGTTGCAGGAGCCCTCGGATGACTCTCAGGCCGCCGGCGTTTGCGGCACAGAAGAAGTGGTTCGCTATGAGTACCACGTCCTGTACTCCAGCAGCTACCAAGTGCCTGTGCTGTATTTCAGAGCGTGCTTTTTGGGTAAGGCCAGCCTAGACTCAATGTGCTGGGTGCTGAAAATGTTGAAAATTTTGTATTAAGTTGAGGAGGAATGTAATAAGGAACTGAGAGATGAGGCTGCTCACCAGTGAATTTTTCAGTGCTCTGGACTCAGAGCTCCAGGACCGTGGAGGAGATGATATCATCTCAGCCTGAGGGAGGCTGATCTTTGGCTCCTGGCATCTTGCCTGTGGTTGACTGAAACTGCTGGTCATTTTTCTTGTTCTTTTCTTGAAAATGACTACAAAAACTAAGTGCTGCAGGTTTAAACTGGGCTGGGCAATCAGCGGACGTAACCACAGTGCTTGAGCCAGTTTGAGCCACATGGCTGGGGTCTAAATATGTCTTTTAAAATTTGCTGCTTAAGGGAAAATAAAATAATACTAATATGATATCGACTTTTTTTTTATTGTATTGGAGCTGGCTCTTGAAACAGTCAGATTGTGTCTCCTTCCCTGGCATGTACATCTTGTTACCCACTGCTCCGTGGCTGTGGCCACTGTGATTTCAGATCCCATCCTGCCAGGGGAGGAAGGAGGAACGCTCAGCCTCCCACGGAGGCCACTGTTGGTGTCATTTAATCAGCAGGCACGGAGTGATCACACTGCAGCACTGGCTGTGCTCTCTGTTCCTCGCTGCCCCAAGCCAGAGTGCCTGTGCTCCAGTGGCTTGTTCCTGCAGTGGTGTGGCCAGCAGGACCAGCTTGTGGCACCTGGGGACAGTGTTTAGTGGTGAGCATGGCTGTATTGGGTTAAGGCTTCAACTCCATCATTTTAGAGCTCTTTTCCAACCTAAATGATTCTATGATCAGCATCTTTTGTGTTTTGAATAATATCTTAACTTTATCTAGATAAAGATGTCTGAATGTTGCCAGTGATATCTTTTCCTTTTTAATTAAAAAGTAGCTTAAGCTGCTTTGAATGTGTTTGGTAGATTTAATCACTCTCTGCCTTATATTGTTTAATGGTTTCTAATTTTGCAGTGTTAGCGTTTCAAAAAGCACTTCAGATTCAAAACTGAAGAACAAATTCTTGTAGGCTCCCTGGTGGAAAGATTTTAGTCTGAGGTGCAGTTTCAGGAATAGACAATTTGGGGTAAATTATCAGAGTGGGACATGGGGAACTGGGGACATTGCTCTGCCTT
Source organism: Parus major (assembly GCF_001522545.3). NCBI lineage: Eukaryota > Metazoa > Chordata > Aves > Passeriformes > Paridae > Parus > Parus major. Next base: position 73,373,123 of record NC_031799.1, on the reverse strand, counting down.
TACCACCACCAAAACTCATTTGCACACATCCTGTTGCAAATTTATTTCCAGCATTATTGCAGGCATTTACAAACAAGCAGTGTTTTGCCTTTGAACTTATTGTGCAGACAGGAAGATAAAGGTAGTTTTGCTGTGAGAGACGGGTTAGCCTATTTGTGGTCCTGAAAAATGTCATCTTCTTGATTTTTGCTGGATTTATAGTGCAGTGCCTCTACAGAAGGGGACGGAGACGCTGCAGGTAGAGGAAGTAGGACAGTATCTCTACTGTACTTCCATATAATTAGTATTCACCATAAGCAGTTAATCACCAGAGAAGAGCTCACAGAGACAAAACAAGTTGTTTAGCTTGTCAGCACCAGGGAATCGGAGGTGTTGAAACATGACTCCTTATAGCTGGAAGTGGGTATTACAGGAGCCAGTGGATGATCTAATGCACAATCATGGTATCATGTGCCAACAGCTCCCCTTGCAGTACAGAGCTGTAATTGCTCCTACAAGTACAATTACCTTCTAAAACACTTCTTGGGAACCTTTCACAATGGAAAACAAGGGCTTTTTTTAGATGCCTCCGAAGGTCACCTGGGTTCTCTTCAGCATTTTACATTCTCTTTTAAATTATAACAAAATCTGACTCTTGAAGGGAGCAGGATACAAAATGCTGGCAGTAAGTGTGTTTCCTACAGTGTTACCAGCTGGTATTCTCTGATTTTAATTATGGGCAGCTTACTTTTGAAAATGAAGAATTCTGTCTTCCCTGCACGTTGTTGGTCTGCCTGTGCTGTGCTGTCTGAAGATCCCAAAGTGGGATTTTGGGAAATGTACAGCTGGCATGTGCTCACAATCACTTGAGATACCAGAGCTTTGTCTTGTCACAAACCTGCTGTGAGGAAAACTCTGGGAAATGCCCTGAGTTTGGTTTTTTTTTGGGTTTTTTTTTTGTGTTTTTTTTGAGGTAATAGTCCATGTGATGAGCTCCTCACTTTGTCAGACAATCAACAATACTCACCACATTCCTCACCCGAGCTAATCTAGGAACAATCTCCCCAAGACTTACCTCAATTTCCCAGTCTAAATTCTTACCATTATTTGTAGACTCAGTAACGGGAGGGGTTCCTCACAAGTCTCCTGTGAGCTGCTCCTGGTTCCCCTGGGATCCTGCCCATACTGATCCCAGTGCTAATTAGAGCTGGCTGTGGGAGGTGGAGGTGAGCTGTAATCCTTCCATGGATTGCCCTGTCTTGCCTTCCCCAGCACAGGGCACAGAGCTGGAATTCAGAGCTCTGCTTCCTCCCTGGCAGTGTCTGCAGTGCCCATCACACCGGGGAAACAATCATTCTTCTGTTCAGCCTGGCTGAGGGCTTTCGCAGTGTTCACTTCATTCCTTTGTATAACAGCAGCTGATGCCAGCCTGTCCAAATCTGCACTCCAGCAGACACTTTACAGACTTCTCTTGAGTGATGAAATCAATGAAATCCTGCCTTTCTCCCACTGCATCTGAGTGCAGCTTCCATTTACCTGGTCTCTCAGTCCCTCCTAAGAAAAAGGCTCCCTGTAGAGTTGCTGGGGGATTTTCCCATGATCTCCAACTTGGTTGGCGTCCTCAGGAGCTTGTGCCAGTGAGATACCCAGTTTTCACTCCTCTCTGCTAGAAGTTATGTTCAAGCATTACAGATCACTTCTTCCTGCAGAAGGGAAAAAGTTGCATGGTATCCTTGTCCTTGCTGCTGTCTAAATTGGATGAAATATCTTACTTTCTTGAACTCATCTTTAGACCTTTTTTTGTTGTTTGTGAGATGAAGTTTGCTGCATAAGGTGGTGTAAGGTAAAGTTTGAAATTTTGATTGCAACAGAACTAAAGCATTTTGAGAGACATCTAAACTTTTTTGTAGTCTCAGGGGATGGATTTACAGGCAAGATCTTGTTCTGTGCAAGGACAAATACTTCAGTTCAGTGAAAATAGTGATTAAGCACGACGAGACTGTCTGGAAAGGTGTTTGGGAACATTAAAGGGTACAAGAGGATATTTTTAGGCAGTGTGTATATACATAAGAAACATTTTTCACTGCCTCATGATGCTTTCCACGTGGCGTGTATTCCTAATTTCAGACCTGCTGAAGTCACAGTGAAGTGTCAGGAGCTCAGGGCAGAGGCTAATTTCTCCAAAATCAGCCCCGTGCCTGCCATACCGACCAGAAATGGAGCCCTTCTTTCTTTCCCTGGCTTCTGAGACTACCAAATAGGTAGTTGAAGAAATGCATGAACCCCTGCTGATATCTGATGTCAGCAATTAGCCCTCTTGGAGACAGATGGTATAGGCAATTATCCTTCCCCTTCAATGCTGGCATCAGCCAGATGGGCTGAGCTAGGTCCAGTAAGCTTTCTTTAATCAGCAGAGTATTTTCCTCTTTTCCAAGTCTTTAAGATGTCAAGGAGCTTTGGTCTTTCCCTGAACCATCCCCTTCTGAAGCCAGGCATTCAGAACCCTCTTGTCATACATTAGAAAACCCACAGCGAGGTATCAGCAGCACAGGTGAGCACAGGCAGCATTCAGCAATCACCCCGTGTGTGGAGATAATAGTGGCTCGTTTCACACTTCTCCTTTTTCCTGCAAAGGCAGAGGAAGCAGCATGAAAGCTGGCTAAACACTGAAAAGAAAGAGCAGGACTAATGGGAGTCAACAAGGACTGCACCCTCACTCCTCTGGAGAGGAGAAAAAGAATGAGGTTTTCAGGCTGACCTGCTCCCAATACTCTCTCAGCTCAGTGACAGCTAAATCCCTGCCAATAAAAACCATGCTAATCAGTGGTTAGAGAGAGGGAGCTTCTGAGATAGGGCAACTTCCTCCAGCCCTGGAGGCATGACTTTCTGTATGCACAACCACACTGGGCCTGACTGAAGTGCTTTCCAGAATACAGATTTACTTCCTGAGCTCCAAAACATGTAACCACCATGTCCTTTCTCAGAAGCACAGCTGCTCTAAAGACCATATCCTGTAAGATCTGGTTTTATTGTGGCTTTGGACATAACTGAAATGGATTAATTTTTATGATCATATATTCTCTTAATCTGTACCAGTGTGCTTTTCTCTTTTGGCAGTGGTTTCTTAAGATTATTTCTTTATAAAATACATCAGAACAAAGCCTCAAAACAATTTGTGCACCATTCAGCCAAAATGTCAAATAACCTTTAACTGAAAATCTTACAAATTGTTAAAACCTTTTAATTGGGAATCTCTGAAATTCCTGAAAGTTTATTCGCCAAACATGAAGAAAATAGAACACAGCAATTTGGGAAGCCCGAGAATTTTCTCTGAAAATAAATAGGCAATTTTGTCTGCCTAAAGAATTTCTGCTCTTTTCAGAAATTAAGGTCCAGCTGAGAACTGCAGCTCCTGTGTGGTCTGACAGCCTCACCTTGCTGCTGTGAGAGGACACTCAGCATTCTGCCTTTTAACTATTTCTTATTTGTGGTGACATGACCGAGTTAACCCCAGCTGGGCAGTCAAGAAGCTTTTCTCAGAAAAATTTCATGTAGGCTAAACAGTTTCAGTAATAAAGCTATCCCAGCTGGGTTTGGGGATGAACCTTGGGACACACAGCAAGCTGTGTCCTTGTGGGTGGATGGTGACAAAATAAATGCATAGATGGGTGAATCTGGAGCCTTCACCCTCCTCTCCTGCCCCTCCTCTTGGCTTGGGGCTGCTGTTTCCTTCTCGTTGTGGCTGAACTTCCCAGTTCAGCTCCATCCCAGGGTAAAAAGGAGGCAGGAAGGCAAGAGGCTGCTCGGCTCAGCAGGTGCCACAGCGGGCCCTTGTTGCCAGCAGCAACAATTACCGACTGCTCTGTCAGACCAGCTGGATGGTTGAGGTCTCAGTGGGTTGCAAGAATGTGTAGCAGGGCTGCTAGACACGTGAGGGTGCTGGGAAAAGGGGGTAAGAGTGCCCAAAGAATACAGATGTGTGTTCAGAGCAAGTCTGGGAGCTCGTGAATAGAATGAATTCACCGTGCGGTAAAGACAAAACTCGATTTTTACTATAACATGGTTAATATTTCAACAACTTCTGGTCATTTCTAAAAATGTGATTAACAGAGTCAGAGCAACCCATTCCACATGTATGTGGATCTGCTCAGTGTTATTATAAAAATTCTCAGAGAAAAGTGTACAGAGCACAGCCTAGGGTGGCAAATCAGATGTTGCACTAGAATGAGTATTATTGTAGATTTTACACTTGTACTTTCTCCATTGAGAACAAAATTGCAGATATGCATGGCATTTCGTATCACCTGCACACAGATCTGAGTGTAAATACGTACTTCAAAAATAAATTCATGCTGTTGTAGCAAATTTCTTTGTGAATGTTAGACTGTCTCCAGCACAGCTCTGGTATCTGTCATCACAATTCAGTGGATGTGAAGGTCTAACAAGGCTTTGTGAGGATAGCATGGAAAAGCTGATTAATATGCTGTTACCCCTCAGATACTTCATTTACCACATGATTCTGCTATATGGTGCTTATATAAGTTCAGAACTTTGTGCTTTTTTATAAATATGTGCAGAAAATAAAACAGAGGCTGTAGGCAGCTGGTTTGAACTTCTGTCTAAACATGGCATTCAAATGTTAATTGTGTGAATAAATCTTTTTCATTTTACAGACATACAAATGTCAGTAGAATAAAACTGATTATCAGAGGATGATGGTTTCTGACACTTGATAAATGCCAAGATGAAGCTACTTATTGAAAGTCTATCGAAATCCTCTGTTTGCCATAAACAAATATTCATTAAAAATAGACATGCTTATTTTCTAAGAGGTTGACACTAATATCTTGGCATAATTCTAGCATTGCAGCTGAGAACCTGATGCAACAATGCTAAATGCAGCTCAAGGAAACATTGTGGACACACCAAAATGCAGTAAGCTTTTATCTGCAGAATTTTGTTCCTTAGATTTTCTCCACTCTCTCACTACAAGTTGCATATGTTTACAGATTCTTCATGGTGTTATTTTGTGGTTTTAAATCCACCTAATCAAAACTTTGTTTTACAGAACTAGTTACACTTCACACCTTACAGTCAGTGCAGTGAGTTGTTACTCTCAGGTGACAGAGCAGAAAACTGTACAGGGAATTCAGGGTGCACCTTGTGTCAGGATTTGAACAGTTTTTGGGTCTAATTTTGCTGTTCTGTATTAAAAATAGAGCGTGCTTAAGAGCTTTGGCTGAAGGTGGTTGTTTCTTCCCCCAGATGGAAGGCCTTTAAGTCTGGATGAAATATGGGGAAGTGTTCATGCATCCTACCAGGCTCGTCTGCAGGAGGGACCCTGGGACACTATTACACAGCAGGTGAGAATCCTCTGCTCCTTCAGGAAACTGGGAAATGCAATATAAGCCTGGATCCTCAGTGGCCTTACTCCTCTCTTGGACAGAAGGAAAAAAAAAATTAAAATAATAAAATATGTACATATGTCTGTATCATGTTGTGCTGAACCATTTACCAGCAACAGTTTCAGTCCTGGATCTTGATGGATGTGTAAGTGTTTACGATTTAAGGCTTGCTTTGACAGTACCTCATATTTAAAATACTTTTCCAAAGCCAGTCCTCAAAAATTCAGGCAGTTTCTGAGTAATTGTGAATTTGGGTAAACACAAAAGCAGACTTATTTACGTAAATAAAACATATCAATGTAGCATTTCACGGATTGCCTGGTAATCAAATTACCAAAAAAGACTGTGTGTAATTTTCAGTTTTAAATAGGCTTGCGGTCTTCAGGACTGAACAAGGGAAAATTGGTTTCCTATCCAAAAACAAGTTGGTGCTGTCTAATAGTGCCACATGGCTCAGAGCTGAGCTGCTTGCTCTGGTGTCTTCCCTTTGCTCCAGGTCTCACAAGCAAATCTGACGGAGAATTGAGACTCTCCAGGCGTTAGTTCCTTTCCCCATCAGACCAAGATACCAACGTGTCCTCTCTTGGTTTTTTTTTCCCTTCCTCCCTTGTTTTTTTGATTTTAGCTGTTTCCATGCCACACCAGCATGACAAGGATGTAACATCCACTGAGTCCTACAGGTGCTCCCTTAATTCAAATAACACAGTTTAATTACAAGATGCCTGTTTGGAGCTGGTGCTCAGCCATGGGAACACGAGCAGCATTCTTGTTTTTGCAGCCACAGACTATTATTTATCTTGTAACAGCTTCCTGAGAACCTACCAAGCCATGGGTGTCCTGGTGATTGCTTGTGCATGTCTGAGTTCCAGTTGTGAGCTGGCAGGTTCTTACAATACACACTTTTCACATGGAGCATTAATTACCTGGCTCGTCTGTGAGTGAAGATGAGGAAATTGGGTTTTAATAACGTAATGTAATAATGTGACACTACTGAGAATAAAGCATAAACGGGATGTTTGGAATGTGTGAAATCAGAGTGGTGGAAGCCAAAAGGAAAATCAGGTCACTCCCACACAGGGATTATTTTTGCTTCTTAAGGGACAGTAAAGTAAAAACTGTCCTGCATCTAATAACTGGAGGTTTATGGGGGATAAATACACACAAATTCCTGCAAAAAACAGGAGTTTAGGGTGGCAGAATGTGTGGAGTGATGAGTCTGTTTCTGGGACACTCTCCAGAGGTGGTACAGCCAACTATGAGTGCAGTGACAAACACAGGAAGAACATTTTGAAGAAATTAGCAGAGTTAACAGCTGCAAAATGTGACTTTCTGTTAAATAAGGAGATTATGGAAGATAATGAAAACTAGCCTGCAAGCCTCAGATCAAAGCAAGAGTCAGGTCTACAAGCAAAAAAACTGCTTTTCTCCATCAAATGAATCAGGGTTCAGAACTGAAATAGGGAGTTTTGTCTTGCCTAGCTGCTTTTCTGCTGACCCATTTTGTTATGTGGGTTAGGCTTTGCCTGCAGGGACACAGATCCTATAATGCAAGTCACTGGGCAAGCTCATCAAATCAGGCTTGAGCACTCGGTACACACGAGCAGCAGAGTAAAAAGGTTTAGGATTTTAATCCAAAAGAGATACAAATTTTAGATGCTACAAGCACTCCACCACTGGGAAGAAAAATTGAGCTTGCCAAGGGTCCGTGCATGTTACTTAAATCTTAACTAAATTTTTACTTACGTTTTAACTGGGGCTGATCTGCAGTGTTATTGGCAGACCAGGAAAAGAAAGGCTTACTGACTTTTTGGGACTTTTTTCCCCAAGTATTTTATGAAATGAGGGTGCCAGGCCTGTGCACATTCCTGATACAGCTATATTTTGGTGCATACTCTCTGTGGTAAAATACATCCATAATAAAATACACCTCAGGAACTGAGACAAGCTGCAAAGAGTGGAGACATTTGACATTTGCAAATTTTAGGTAAATTTTTGATTTTTTTTTAGTTACTTTTGATTACAGTGGAAAGTTATGCTCATTTCCAGAGAAAGCATCTTGAAATATTTTTCCTGACTAGATTACTGCAAAAAGCAGAAGCCAACTAGTTACCTTCTCATAAATAAATTAACATGATAAGGTTGCATAGTATTTTATAATGATAATTGATAAATGGTGATGATTTAATTGCACTTCCTCTAGTAATAATCTTAAAATGCTCAAATGAAGTTCCTGTGATTGGCTTTCTTGTGAGTTAAATCTCCCTGGGGTCTTCAGTCATCCCTTCTCTACATCCGGCGATAACTTGCTTTAGCTGTTTTAAATAATACAAATCAATTAGAGCACACAGCTGTTTAACAAAACTTCCAAATGTTGCTACAGGTCTCTGTGGGTATTTCCTGATGACTTATAATGACATCAATTTAGCACACCTGGTAAGATCTGTGTGAGCTGGAAGTGGCTTAATTCTGCAATGACAGGAAAATTAAGGAGTATTTATGGATTGCTGTTGCCTTCCAAAAATGTTGCCAACTGTGATTTTCAGCTTCTTTTTAGGAGTATTCAGAAGTGGAATTACAGATATTGCAGCCCTATCTCCTGAATTGCTTACTTGTAACTTGGTGGATGCTTTTTACTGTTATTTATATATATTATTAATTTAAATACCATATAAACATATATTATATGTATGATGTGTAATATTTATATTAGCTATACACAGATACAGATATACACAGATAGTAGCACTGCCTAAACAGCTCAAACTTATTGGGTCTTCTGTGTGTAATAAATGTAATAAATGGCAGGTGTAATGTCCCAGTTAAGAAGGCAGCAGCCCAAAAGTGCCACAGTCAAATGCTAAGTGTTGAGGGAAATTGAGAGAATAAAAACCTCACAAGAACAGGAAAAAAGTTAAAAAAAACAAAAACAAAACAGAGAGTGGAGAACAGAAACGAGACAAATGGGGAGAAATCTCCCCATTTATGAAATTGAACAAATTTTGTCACGTGGTAGTGCGTGGTGTAAGAACCAGGAATTAAAATAAAAAAATAAAAAAAAAGGATAACTAATACTGAGTTAATCTGTAGAGGTTGCATTTGACCTTTTATCATTTTAGAAACCTCTCTGAAGATGAGTGGGAGATGTGAAGCAGCAGAGAGTGACTCTGTGGTTATGGACAGAACTTCAGGTTGTGTGGCCTTGGTTGGGTCCTCTCTGTGGAGCTGGAAGTGCGAGACTGAAAGGCTTTTTTTGTTAGGATGGGTGTGGGATAGGCATTGTCAGGGTGTGAATTTTCATCCTGGCTCTGGCTGAGGGCTCCACACCTGTTCTGAAGTGCCTTCACCAAGATCCAGGACACTGGTGTAGCCTTCACATCCAGGAATTTTCCCAGAGTGTGGAGTGATGCTGGGTTGATGGATACAGTCACCTGTTAGGAGGTAAACTGACCCCCACTGATTTCTCAGGCGCCTTCTGAAATTTAACAACACTGGAATAAGGGATTAAAAAAAAAATGGGTAAAGACACTACTGATTCTTCATATTTTTTTTTACCCTGATGGATATTTATAGAAGTGTAGACAAAGCAGAAGGACTTCAGCGGGGGGAGAGACAACACTCTGACAAATGTGTTTCTAAGATTATGATGAAACTGAGTATTAATGTAATTAATTCTATGAACACAGGTGCCCAAGTCCACTTTTGATTCTTGTTACTGCTCCTAATCCATGCCTTCCATTAATTTTTTCCTGTGTAGAAGCAAACTAGCAAGAGAATTTTGTAATGTGATGAATGAAGCTGATCACAGTCAGTAGCATCACCAACAATTTTGATTTTAACAGAGTGATGTTGTCATAAAGCCTGACCTTCCCCTGAGGAAACAAAGTCGTAAACACAATCAAGTATATGTGCTAAGGCTTAATCAATGCTTAGTGATGATGGAATGTAAAACCAAACATCCAAGGATAGAAATCGAATTGCATTATTACAGGAGGCTCAGGGGCTGAGAAACTGCCCCATAAAACAAGAACAAAACTTGGTGACTTGAAGAGCCTGCAGAAATAGTCTTAAAAATTAATCTGTGAGTCAGGATTCCAAAGGACTCTGGAAGCTGTGGAGCACATGTGTCCATGCATGGCTCCCCTCCTTTTTAACCAACGCTGTTCAGATGCAATTACTTCTGCTACCAAAGTGCTCCCAGCCATGGGAGGGGACATGTTTCATGTGTGACACCTTGATGCTGGATTTGCCAACAATAACTCACCATTTTCCTGGTTTAGCCATTTACTATTGCTGCAGATAAAGTAACTCAGACCACTCTGATACTGACTGTATCCTATGTTTCTGTGATCAAGAATTTTTCATCTGTTTTTTTCTCAACCGTTCACTTCTCAGTTTCATTTAAACAAGGTGTTTTTCTTCTGTCATTTCATGCTTAGCAGGTAGTTTTAATATTTGTGTCATATTTCTGTCGTATCAAAATTGTTCTACCAAACCTAAACTATGAAAATCACAGCACAGAACTGCACTTATTTCTGAGTTAATCCAGTCTTTTTCAACCAGGAGTTAGGAATCTGGAGGACACATTCTTTATAGTACCTCAATAATCCTGTCCATTACATCACTTAATTTATAGCAGTGTTAACAGAAAAATCAATAAACATTATTTCTAAAATGTCAGGGATGTTAATAGTGTGATTTAAAAAAGGAGAAAGAGTCAAAACTCTGAACAGAACACGTTGATATAGTGTTGTAGAGGCACATCTTGCTGAAAATGTGATAGGGAGGATTTAAATCATTACAGCTCAGTCATTTTGAAAAATGTGGTAAGGTAGCTATTCTTAGACATACAAATCTTTCTTGCCATATTGTGGGATTTTGCTAAGTGGGGGAGGCTGTATACAGTATTTCTTAGCAGAAGGTTGCTAGGATCACTCCTAACGAATTTGAGTTGCATCAACAGTTGCTATGGATCCCCTGCTAATATTTTTGGAAAATTATTAGTACAACTTCCTGAGAAAAGGGAGTCTTAGCAGTAGAGGCTGGAATGCTATTTGACAGGGGGAAGTGACAAGGATGGCAGAGATGGGTGGGTATTTCCCACTGAAATCCTCTGCGATGTGTTGAACTCCTGGGGTTTAAACCAACCTGTAGTATTGTACAAGCTACCAAGGAGGTTTTATTTTAAAACCTGCCACTGATTAATAATGTTCACCTGCCCTACAGTTTAGTCATGACTTTCCCCATGAGATTCCATGGACAATAATCTAATCCAACTAATTTCATAGAGGGGGAAGACCAAATAATGAACTAGTACTAAATGTAGAGTAAATTCAGAATTTAATGCCTGAGCAGCTGACAGATGTGCAGTTGATGGCACCTACCAGGACTTGTGCAAGGCATTTGACACTGTCTGACATGACATCCTTGTCTGTGAGTTGCAGAGCCGTGGGTTTGGTGGATGAACCCCTGGGTGGGATGGGGCTGGGTGGTCACACTTGGGGTCAGTGAGTCGATGTCCAGGTGGAGATCAGGGACGAGTGGTGGGACCATGGGGAGCTCATGGAGCTCGGCAGGGCCTGGGTCAGGGCAGTCCCAGGCACCAGCATGGGCTGGGCAGAAGGAGCAGCCCCGGAGGAGCCCTGGGAGCCCAAAGGGCTGTGCTGGGCTGAGCCCCAGCGTGGGCAGCAGGGCAGGGGGGATTGTGCCCCTCTGCCCCTCAGGTCAGACCCCACCTGCAGAGCTGCCCCAGCCCGGGCCCGGCACAGGGAGCACCTGGAGCTGCTGGAGCCGGCCCAGAGGAGGCTCCAGGATGAGCAGAGGGACGGAGCAGCTCTGCTGCCAGGAAAGGCTGCCACAGCTGCCATTGCTCAGCCCGGACAGGAGAAGCTTTGGCCTCAGCTCCCTGTGGCCTCGCAGGGCCCGAAGGAGCCGCAGCAAAGGTGGAGAGAGACAATTGCCAAGGGCTGCAGGGCCAGGAGCCAGGGAATGGCTGCCAGTGGCAGAGGGCAGGGCTGGATGGGATCTTGGGCAGGGATTGTTCCCTGGCAGGGTGGGCAGGCCCTGGCACAGGGTGCCCAGAGCAGCTGGGGCTGCCCCTGGATCCCTGGCAGTGCCCAAGGCCAGGCTGGACATTGGGGCTGGCAGCTCCTGGGACACTGGGAGATGGCCCTGCCGTGCCTGGGCTGGGAATGGGATCAACTTTCAGGTCCCTCCCAACCCAAACCATTCCAGGATTCTGTAATATTTTACATGCAGAGATAAAAAGCAATATGAAGTTCTCTGCCAGTTTCTTGGGCATCATTCAGGACAGACTTTCAAGTCCCAGTACTCTTGTTATTTGAGTTGTTCTGAAATGACGATTCAATAATATTTTCCGTGTAGATTCATAGTTAATCAAACAAATTACAGTGTAATAGTATTGATTCTCTTAATTATTTTCTATTTCCTTGGAAAAATCTGTTTCAGTGCTGTGCATTGCATTTATGGATAATTTATCTAGCAGTGGTTCTGCTTCCAGAGAGCTTCCCAAGCAGGGATTTGTGGAGTAAGTTGTAAAAGCATGTTCCCTGCCTGGTCTGGCATTTCTCCTTGTAAGTGAGGTGAGTTCTGCTCTGTCTTCCCCCCACCATGACCTCTGGCCATTCACTGCTGGAATGAATCTGCCTACTGAATATTCTCCCCTTGTGGAAAAATCCTAAATTACACAACAGCATTGACTGCACAGTGTGAAAGAAGTGAGGATCATGTGTGATGCACTCTGGTCCATTTGAAAGGCCACTGGAGTGGCCAACAGGCATTGTAAACCATATTTTTTTCTTACTTTATTAATAAAAAAAGCATTTTAAGTGCTGCTGAAATGGGAGTTAGGTATCTGTGCTAACAGAAAGCAGTTTATACCTAAGCACCTGCACTCTGGAGTGGTGGCAGCAGATGGTGTCAGCAGTTCAAAAGCATTTAGACAAATTCATGAGGCCACTTGTCCATAAATGGATGCAAAATTACCTGGCAGGAGTGTGATCTCCAGTGCCCATGGAGCAGATCTGCTGGAGCAGTGCAGGGGGAGTGAAGCACAGAGGGAGCCCAGGTTTGTGCCATCCCAGATGCTGCTGGGGGAGGCAGGAGCCACTGCTGGAATCCCTGGGATTATGGGATGAACCCTTTCAGGCCCCTTGTGTCAAGTCCCAGTGGGTTTGGGGTTGGGTTGGTTTGTTTTTTCCCCCCTTATAATTTTTTAATCAGGGTAGGAAATCTGTCTCCAGAGTCTTTTCCATACTTCCACAGCTTGTTGGATCGTTAGTTTTGCACCTTAGATGAATCTCATAACTTAAGAACAGATTTTAAATAGTAATTAATTAAGGGTATATGCTACATAACTAAAATGGTGACAACTGAATTAATCTACTTTTGGCAAGCATGGAAGAAGAATCATCTGTTTATTTTCTTAGGAAAATGGCTGAGATGCCATTTCTTGACAATATAAGTATGGACCTGCCAATTTTTAAGTATAAAGTTTTCTTGAAAAATCCCAAATGCATAAGTTACGTGCTTGTGAGAAGCTTTAAAGCCTTAAAAGAAGCTTGTTAAGCTTTAGAAACATGCCTAAGTGTCACCTACTGCTTTGATTCCTCCTGTTCTTAAAATTAATAATTCAAACATTATTTTTTATATATATAAAATACGTAATTATAGATTAGCACTGTTGGCTATTCTTGATGACTGTTTTGCTTGTCCTGAATTACTTCTCCATTCAGGGACCTTGTGTTACCTATTTAATACCTTTAATGTAATAATAAAGTTATAAAATATAAAAAGTAATCACCACCTCTTCAAATTTCAATTTACTCTTCAAAATTCAATTTACTCTTCAAAACTGTAAATACTCTAGAATCAGGCAGAATTGGGGCATAAAATACAAATCACAGAATCACAGAATGGTTTGGTTTGGAAGGCACCTTTGTTGGGATCCATGCTGGATTTGAAGCAGCAGATGCAAAGTGGTAGGCGTGGTTCATCTCAGAGAAATTCTGGCTGTGTTACGGGTCCTTGTATTTCTGTGCTGTAGGATCTGCCAAAGCATCTCTGCTTTCCTCAGGAAAACGTAGCCATTTAATTGCCTTTTCAGCTTGGACTTGGTATTTGATGGAAGAAGGATGGGATCCAGCTTTATTGGGGGCGTGGTGTTGGAAGTAGTGAAAGTGTTAATAAAAAAATCATCTCTGAAGTTGGTTGTGGGTCTCTGGCAGCACAAGGGGAACAGGGACATTAAATCACGGGGGCAACTGCAACTGCTTGTCTGAAAAGAGCTGGAGTGTAAATCAAACCCCTCTGCAGCCTTCTCCCACAAAGACAGGCTCAGTAGCCGCAGGAATCTCCTTTTGGGGCTGGTTTGCACTTTGTCTCCTCAGGGTCTGGGGAAACTTGCCTCAGTTATGCCAGTAGGATGACTTGTCTGGCTGTGAATTGAGGTCAGTGACCAGAATTACATTATCTGTCCCAAGTCACAGAAACCCAGACTGGTTTGGGTTGGGAGGGACCTGAAAGTTGATCCCATTCCCAGCCCAGGCACGGCAGGGCCAGCTCCCAGTGTCCCAGGAGCTGCCAGCCCCAATGTCCAGCCTGGCCTTGGGCACTGCCAGGGATCCAGGGGCAGCCCCAGCTGCTCTGGGCACCCTGTGCCAGGGCCTGCCCACCCTGCCAGGGAACAATCCCTGCCCAAAATCCAGCACAGCCCTAAGTCACGGAGATGGAGAAGCCCTCTACAAATTACTGTGCTACCAACAGCTTTATTACTGTGATTTACACCTTCTGTCAGGATTGTAAAAATTCCCCATGTCCTTACAGTTCCTTAATGTTGTGCTTGCAACATAGTGATTCCATAGTAATAGAGTTTCCATTGTGGCAATCCCGTTATTAGAGGAAAATCCCTTTGACCTGAGGTTCCACACGTTTGAAGTTCCATGTCTGCAGTTACTGTTCTGGCTGTGGGACTCAGGGTCAGGCTGAAGAGAGGAATATCCCTGCCTTCTTTCTGAGTGTGTAGGGTTGGATTATATTAACAAGAAAGTTACTATTGATGTGTGTGAGAAAATAAGGACTGAAAAAGAGGATTGACCATGAATTCCAGAACTTAAATTACTTGTGGTATAATCTTGAGTGAAGAATTTTTACTTAAACCCAGCCATTTGTTTCAGTAAATTTGGTCAGAAATTGGGAGGAAGGGGAAAACTTGTATCCTCTTTATTAATTGCATCACTATTTCCTTTTCCTAAATGGAGGAGATTATGGGGGCTATGTTTTATTAATTCTGCCTTCTTTTTCTGACCTGGTGGCTGGGGTTTTGAACACTGCTGGGAAAATGTCTGGAATAGTTGACACCAGCTATGATGCTTGCTGGCAGGATCCTGCACAAAATTTTTGACACCCCTGTGTGAATTATTTTTGCAAAGCAACATCATGCAAACCAGGTAGGGGAAGAGGCAGCTTCAGGCACAAATCCCCTGGACTATCATCAATGGAGAGACCATAAATGTTGTGATGGATGCTTGAAGGCAGTTTAATGTAGCACTGGAGAAAATAGAAGCCATTACCTCTGGAAGAGCTCCAGTTATGACAGAGAAAATAAATGGTGATGTTACAAGAGATGTACTGACAACAAAATTCCTGCTGGCTGGGGAGGAGAGCAGCAGAGCATGGTACAGAAACCTACAGACAATTACCCGTTATCGAAGTAATGTTTATTTTTGGTTCAAATCCGACATGGAGACTGCTTGATAAAATGACTTAATCCAATCTGATGGAAGTTTAGTCTTAATTATACTTGTGCTTGGGAACTGCCCAGTGTTTGCCACTGCTCAGATCAGTGTTGTGACATTTCCCTGCTCAGCACCTGTGTGTGGAGGGCTGTACCTGCACAGACACTGAACAGAGAGCTCTGCTCGCTCAAACCCAGCCTGGGATGGCATTCCTGAGCAAACCAGGTTCAGGAGCCAGGGAATGGCTGCCAGTGGCAGAGGGCAGGGCTGGATGGGATCTTGGGCAGGGATTGTTCCCTGGCAGGGTGGGTAGGCCCTGGCACAGGGTGCCCAGAGCAGCTGGGGCTGCCCCTGGATCCCTGGCAGTGCCCAAGGCCAGGCTGGACATTGGGGCTGGCAGCTCCTGGGACACTGGGAGCTGGCCCTGCCATAGCTGGGGTGGGAATGGGACGAGCTTTGGGGTCCCTTCCAACCCAAACCATTCCAGGACTTTGTGATTAATATTCAGTCTACCCCAGGGAGCATTTCATGTCTTTCATCCATCTCTCTCCCCCACATTTTTTTAATGGGAGGAGTTGGGGCAGCAGCTACAGCAGCAGGCACAGAACATCCTCACACATCTTTCCTGCATCACCTGTGAGAGAGGTCTTTACAGAAAATAAATGAAGCAACATTTTGAGCTTCCAGATTCAGCAGAACTGGGGCCTGCCTGTGAAAGATTCCTTCCCCATCCCAGCTGGGTCAGACTCAGAGGGATATGCAGATGTGTGATGGATTCCAGCGTGTGGTGCTGGACAGGCACTGCTGTAAATCAGCCTCATAGCTAGATAGATCCAAAATCATAGACAGATCCAAGAAAATAATGCTGTTGATTTCAAATAAACTGTGTGTCAGAGTATTGCTGCCCAGAAGAGTTGTGGGCAACCTGCAAATGGGTTCTTGCAGTACAATGCCAGCGAGTGCTTGTGGGAATTGACTTGCAACTCTCACACCACCCTGGTGCATGACTGCCTGGAAAAAGATTAATTGTAAACAAGACGTGGGATGATTCTCATATATTGTTTCTCGAAACTGTTTTGGGTTTTTTTCTTCATGAAGTCCCAGTAGGACTCTATGTTTTTGGTGTAGCTGGCACCAGATGAGACTAGATGAAGGGTAGAATTGCTGCCCTAGTATTTTGCTCAGGATACATTTCAGTGCATGTGGAGTGTCATCGTTCTGCCAGGTAAGTGCAGCAGGCAGTGAACTGATGCTAATGAAGCTGATGCAGCACAAACTTTGACTCATTTTCACCCTTCTGACAGTGTTTGAGAAGGACTTGGGGTTCATTCCACCACACACACACACACCACCCTCTCTCAGGGCAGGCTGGGGGCCTGGCAGTGAGAGGCTCTGTAGCCCATTACCAATTCTGAAATCATCCAGGGCTTTGATAACTCCTGCATTTTTATTGGCAGCATCCCCATGCCGCCTGCTCAGAGCTGCTGCGTCAGTGGTTTAACCTTGAGTGTACAGCAGAGCCTCACAGGATGCCATTGTCTACAGGATTTGGAATGCAGCATTTGAACCAGAGCTGATGCTCTCAAAGTATTTTCCCTGATGCTCCAACAGCTTCTCATCCCCACCTCAGCCTTTTCCCTTTCTAAAGGCAGCTCCTTAATGGCTCAGGATTTCTTTTGGCCTCTTGTACCCTTGTGGTTTTCCTGCCAGTGTGTGACACATTCCTGTCTTTCGAGTAGCATGGAATTCCTGTGTTTGGGAATGTTTTCAGTGCCACTCTGTTGTCACATTGTAAGAAGAGGAAGGACTAAAAGAAGATGTAAAATGTAAAGGTAATAGACTATTTTAAAAATCAAGTCTGGCCTCTGTGTGTCACTCACTGGTAGTTTGCTGAAGCAAGAAATGCAGAGCAAAATAAAATCCTGGGGGTCAGGATGGTTGGGAATAACTTCAGGCTGAATATTCAGCTTTGGAATTACCTTCATGCCTTGTTCAGGCAGCTGAGTCACTTAAACCCAGGTTACTTCTCTCTTCTTTCTGGGGCTTTGTGCTGCCTCTTACACTCATCTCCCATGTAAGGGAAATCGCTGATATTTTTTTCACAATTTACTTTTAAATTATTTTTTTTTTTTGCGTAATAATTTTGTAAATATTATTAACTATATATTTTTTCCTGTCTTTAAGGTATTCCACTGACGTGATCCATGTATTTTCTGGAATTATTTGGAGGCTTAAGTTAATTTGAGCAGATAATGAAAGGGGGGAGGGGTTTAATTCAAAATACTACTTTCTCAAAGGAAAAACTGCATCAATTCACTTTTGACAACAGCAGATGGTAGCATTCTTATGCAAGTTATCTGTTTGCAGTGTGAAACAAAGCTTTCTGAACACTCTTTTTTGTATATTCTGAAGCTTCTGGGAGTTTTTTAAAGTTCTCTTAGGCTTAAAGGGATTGATCCTTGTGAGAACATTTTCAGCATCAGAACCAAGTGGAAGTTAAAGCCACCTTAGGTGCACTTCCTTCTCCCTTCTTGCTGCCTCTCCAAACGGAACCATCATTGTCTATTTCCCAACCCCAGCCTGAGGAGATAGCAGGGCTCAGGGTCCTTGAAAACCTTTTTTCCTGAGGGGAAGGGGTTTTATGTGTTCAATTGGATCAGACTGTAGTTTACACAGCAGCTTTGCCTCTCCACGACCGGTTAATGCTGATACAGTAACTTGAGTTACTTTCACAAACCATTAGATTTTAACTAAAACAGTAGCATAGCCTGGTTGCTGATCTTATTTCCCATTCAACAGAGGAGAATACATATTAATAATATGTAATATATACAATATATATTAATTTGTCGTGACTGTGATAGGAAGAGCAATATGAGATAAGATTCTGAAGTGAGGAAAGTTGCATCAGGGGCTGATTGCACCCTGCCTTGTCTTTTCCAAATGCACATGATGGTTTTTCTGGTTTTCCCTTCTGTGACAAAGCAAATTTTGTTCCCTCTTAGGAGCACCCCATCCTTGGACAGCCTTTCTTTGTCCTGCATCCCTGTCGAACCAATGAATTCATCTCTGCTGTGCTGGGGGGCTCACAGGAGCACCACAGGTGAGGGGCACTGCTGGGCCTTGCAAGGCTTCATGCAACACAGGTAAAGTCAGTCAGCTGCAGGATGGAAATGATCAAAGCTACTCCCTTGGTCCAGGCAGAATAAGATTTCTGTATTGTCACTTCAGGCTGGAAAATTAAAATACATTTGTGATAGGAAAAATGAAGGAGTAGCCCCATCTGAAGTTGTTTCGTGACTGTTGAAGTTGTTTTGTCTGTGTTTCAGAAAAGGCTGGGATAATATATTTATGGTGCTTTTTTTTGTGCTTTTTTCCCCCCTAGACATACAAATTACATCATACTGTGGCTCAGTACCGTAGGCCCAGTTGTGGGCCTGAATCTGCCTTTGAGTTACGCAAAAGTGGCTTCTCAGCAGAGCACAGATTTGGCTGAAAGGTAAGAGAAAAAGAAGCCATCCTTTCCTCTCCCATCCTCCTGTTCCAAAGGTCAGGTGGAGAAATGGCAGAACCATGACCTCCTCCTTTGAAGCTCTTGGTTCAGTTAATTTAGGACTCACCTTTCAGTGCTGTGCTTACCTGTCTGCCTTGTTGCCTCAGTTGCTTTGCAGTGAGAATTCATGCAGAGAGAGGTGCTCAGCCCATTGCTGACACCCTTCAGGTCCCTCATGCCCTGGGGTCTCTCTCAGGTGTGGAGAAGTGTTTTATATGGGTTCCCCCAGCACAGGGTTGGGGGTCTGGCAGAACTGCTGCAAGGATTCTATTTTAACTCCTTTGTGTTTGCTGTCGCCTCTCCAGAGCCCAGAGCTGAAGGACTGGGAGTGGTTAGGCTGTGATAAAGCTGCTGCAGACTTCCCTAGGGATGAAGCTGGAGGATCCTTCCTGGCTGGTTAACCATGCCAGAGTGGAAATGATTGCTGATGGCTCTTTCCCTGGCCAGGACTCGCCACTGATGATGGTGGGAATTGGCTGCTGCTGTGGAAACACCTCCCCAGCACCACCCAGACCTCATCACCTGCCTCCTGTGCCCTCGGTGAGGCTGCACACAGATGCACAAGCCAAGTTGTTGGATCTACTGCACTTACCCCTAGAAGATCTGCACCATCTGTGGGGCAGAAAAAGCAATATAAACACAGAAAAATTCTCATGGGATGTGGTGTGAGTTTGTGGCAGCCAGGGTATGGGCTGAGACTGCTTCACCTGGGAGCCACCTTCTCCACCAGAGCCTGGTGAAGGATCAGCCCACAGAACATCCTCATCCTGGGAATATCCCACATGTCACACCTCCTCAGGGAGCCAGCGGGGCCGGGACTGTCACAGACAGAGCCCTTGGAGCCTGAGTGCAATGAGCACGTCCAGCTCTGGAGCTCAGGAGCCTGGAGCAGCTGTGTGGGAACACCTGGCTCTGCCGTGCTCCGCTGCCTGCCAGGGAAGCTCTCCGTGCCCCCTGGGAGCTGCTGCTGCTCCCAGTTAGTGTTTCTCCTTGTAGTTGTGGTTGCTCACACGTTTGCTCCCTACCCTGCAGCCTCCCCTGACAGCTGTTGGCTTTTGGGGAATTGCCTGGTGGTGCTGCCACTGAGAACCAGATTATGAGGAACTTCCCTACCACCCATCCTGGCTTCTCTCCCAGTCCCGTTTTATTTGCAGTGTAAAACGGAGCAGCTGACATTGAAACACAGATTTTACTTTGCACATGCAGCAATTGTCACTTACACAGCCCAGTGTGTGCCACGTCAGAGCTGGGAGTGTGAAGTGCATCCAGATCCTGGTTTTTCAGATTATGTTTTTAACTTCCATTACTTGTCATTGGAGGATAAGGAATACAGAATGCAGTCCTTCAAATTCCATTGCTGGGGAGTTTGTTTGCCAGCCATTTGGAATTAATAATGAAAGCACATTGTTTATTTTGTTCTGTACCCTTTCCCATGTAAGATTTACAAAATACGGCCCACAGCTACGTTAATTTTTTTTAACACTTTTGGTAACACATGCTTGAAGTTTGCATCCACAGTCCATTTGTAAATTTAAGTGAGAGTTAGATAGGAGGAAGAACCAACAAAAAGAGGTAACAGCAGGTTTAGGAGCTGTTGAATGTTCACTCCTGCTCTGTGATCTTCACTTGTGATACCCTTCAACAGAAGAGTGGAAGCACTCAGCCTTCAAATTATGGAATTTATTGTAAAAAAAATAAATAATTTTATTTTACATGGAAAAAGTCTCAACACCCTTGGTTTCTACCTTAATTTAGTATTTGCAAACAGAGAAGGGGATTATTTGACCAGGGCATTACACATTGTACTGGGCTCAGACAACGAGCTGACAGCACAGAGTCTCATCAGTTTCATGTTTCCCTGAAATTTGGCTGGAAAACCAAAATTCAGCTTGGCTTGTACAAATATATGGAGTTTAGATAGAGAAACAAATACAGACTAACAGAAATATTTGTGACCAAGGAGATAAATAATCCCATTTGGATATCTCCTTTTTAATGGCTGGGGTGGGAGATAGGCACCCAATTTCCTATTTACATTTATGCCTTAATGAGAAAATTATATATATATATATATACACATACATACATATATACATATATACATATATATATATGTATATACTTAAAACAAGGGTATTGTAGCACTGTTTTGTGATTATATATTATTATTGTTTTGTGATTATATATTATGTTGGAATTAATTATTTAGTGAAACTGTTGAAGATCCTTAGACCTGAGCTTGGGTCTACATGCATTGTCTGAACTCCTGCATCCTAGCAAGGAGAAAATTTCCAGTTTAGATTTGTAAATTCGCTCAGTTGTTCATCTCTGCTAATCTGGGAAGACACATCAAGGGAGGTTCTTCTCTTCTGGGGGTTTCTGGTAAGAGCAAACAGTCTCATACCTGCCCTGGGCTGCCAGAATCATCAAGAGGAATTAATTTTATGTGTTCACCTAAGCCAAAAAATGTGTTTTTCTGCAGGATGCAGTCGGTAGCCACATACATAATCCCTCATTTGTGTCAGCATGATCAGGTAAGAATTTAACCCCCTGCCGGAAGATTTGAGGTTGCCTGGCTTTGGTTACTAACAGGAACATTCTTTTCCACACAGGAAATGTGGAGCTACTTAATTACAGCTAAATTGATGACAGTCAAGTCATCAATTCTTGCTGCATCTCCATGAATTTCAGTGAAAACTTTTTCAATAACTTTTTTCCCCCCCACCTCTTCTCTACGATGATGGTTTCATGAGTCTGTTTGGACATCTGTATTTATATTGCAGAGATATAAATTCAGTCCCAGCACAAAGGAAGGACGATTGCTCTTCCCTCTGAATGGTGGAGTTACAATTATTTCCTCAAAAATACTCTCTTCTAGAGAACAGCGTGGGTATGGGTATTTATACCTATTTTTAGTAGCATGTAGGCTTTTAAAAGTGTTTCAAGGAATTTAGTGCATTTTTGAGCAATAAATTCTTACCACCTAGAATAAAAGAAAAAAAAGCCTGAAGCTGAGAGCTGCAAAGGCAACCCTGTATTGAGTGCTCAGGATTAGGAAGGTGTCACACAAGTTGTTATCTCTTGGATTTCATTAAAATCTTAAAAAACCCTGTGCCACGAGGAAGCTTTCAGTTCTTCACCTGAGAGCTTGTTGTAGCTGTCACCTCCTGAAGACAAATTCACCTTAAGGCAGAGGGGATTTCACTGCTGTTTGAACAGAGAATGGATTTACAGAGCACCCTCTTAGCGCCTTCCTCAAGTGTTACAAAACAAAGTCTTCTCTTGTAGCAGCGTTCTTATTCAGTTCAGGTATTGCTGGTGTCAGCTGGTTGGCCAACTACTTTAGTAAATGAAAATATTAGTTAGCTTTGGTGATGAGATGGAAAATGCGACCAGTCCTGGATTCTCCTCTGTTTTGGAGGATTTTGGGTTACATAACACGTTTATTTGGCTTAAAACCCCTCTGGTAGCACTTTGGTGATGTTTGGGTCGAGTTCTTTCCTGGCAGTGTCCAGGAACAACAAGCTATTCGTGGGCACTGGCACAATCACAGAATCACAGGTGAGTGGGAGGGGACCCCAAATCCCCCCCATTCCCACCCCAGGCACGGCAGGGCCATCTCCCAGTGTCCCAGGAGCTGCCAGCCCCAATGTCCAGCCTGGCCTTGGGCACTGCCAGGGATCCAGGGGCAGCCCCAGCTGCTCTGGGCACCCTGTGCCAGGGCCTGCCCACCCTGCCAGGGAACAATCCCTGCCCAAGATCCCATCCAGCCCTGCCCTCTGCCACTGGCAGCCATTCCCTGGCTCCTGGCCCTGCAGCCCTTGGCAATTGTCTCTCTCCACCTTTGCTGCGGCTCCTTCGGGCCCTGCGAGGCCACGGGGAGCTGAGGCCAAAGCTTCTCCTGTCCGGGCTGAGCAATGGCAGCTGTGGCAGCCTTTCCTGGCAGCAGAGCTGCTCCGTCCCTCTGCTCATCCTGGAGCCTCCTCTGGGCCGGCTCCAGCAGCTCCAGGTGCTCCCTGTGCCGGGCCCGGGCTGGGGCAGCTCTGCAGGTGGGGTCTGACCTGAGGGGCAGAGGGGCACAATCCCCCCTGCCCTGCTGCCCACGCTGGGGCTCAGCCCAGCACAGCCCTTTGGGCTCCCAGGGCTCCTCCGGGGCTGCTCCTTCTGCCCAGCCCAGCCTGCATCCAGCCCGGGGCCGCTCTCCTCCCTCTCCCGAGCTCCCGTTTGCCCGAATTCCCCATTTCCTTTGTCAGAACACACGCGAGTTCTTGGCTGGAACATTTCCGTTTCAGTTGTTCTCCCTCCCCGCTCCTGTCGCGACATCTGGTGGCGACACCGCCTCACGACAGCGCCCGCTCGATCTCTGTGGAACTCGGAGATCCAGAACTGCCAGGGGAGACAGTCCCCTGCCCTTCCGCCTCCCCCAGCAGTTTGCACAGAACTCGGGAAGATTCTCAATGTATTCTTAGAGAATTGTCTATATTTATAAATATGGAAGTTCCTATGAAATAAGTGAATTCCTTGAATCAGAGGCTTTCCCTCACCATGCAGACCAACTGCAGTTGTAACAAGGGAATTGTTCACTCTGACCCCAGATACGTGTTTGGAGGTTTTACTGCGTTAAGAAAGCCCTGAATGATGCACGGGAGAAATTGAGACAGCCAAGTCAGTGCAGGGTGTTGGTGTAGCACAAACAGGGTCCTTCAAACTGGGCAAACTGCCCCAAAACAGCCGTAGTTCATTTGTACTCAACACTAATTACACTCAGCTCTCTGGGTTGGGTGCAGTCACCCCTTCAGGGAGTTGTGTGCCTGTGCTCACAGCTGGGACAACAAGTGCTGCCACAAACGCCATCCCCAGCACTCCAGCCACCATTTCTGACGTGAGGCAGGCTCTTTGTCACAAAATTATACATTACAATTCATGCAGTTCCTTGTCACCTAAGGGGTATTCCAATTCCTGATCAACAGTCCCAAAGGAACATTAGGATTTGGGCTTTTTCTCTGACCAGATCTAGTGAGAAATTTAATTTTATAGGAAATTTTAATTTTCCTATGGCAAGATCATTGTGCCCACCGCACCTCCTCCTGCAGCATCCCCTGAATAAGAAGCACAGAACTCCTTTAAAAGTATTTTATTGTTGTTCTTGTCAGAGTGGTGACGATTTACGACCTGGGTCTCTCCTTCTTGCCCTTGTAGAGGGCCAGCAGGGACACGTTGGCCACCTTGACCACCTTGAAGCGCACGCCCGGGATGTCCCCCACGGCGTGGCCCTTGCGCCCAAAGCCGGCCACCAGCACCTCGTCGTTCTCCTGTGGCAGGGACAGCGAGTGAGCACCAAACACCTCCCCACACACCGAGCCTGACCACAAGCCAGAAACCCAACCCCTTCCCCTCACAACATTCTGGGCAATTACCTCGATGAAGTTCAGGCAGCCATCGTTGGGGACAAAAGCTGTGATTTTTTTGCCGTTCTTAATGAGCTGCACCCTGACACATTTCCTGATGGCAGAGTTGGGCTGCTTGGCTTCCACCCCCCTGCAAGGGAAACCAACCAGCAAAGAAATCAGCGTGGCAGACCAGGAGGGGCATTAATTAACACACAATCCACTTTTTAACCTTGTATTCAGTGTAAATTGTATCTGTATTTCAACAGCTCTGAGCTGTTTAGAAGTACTGACTTAATACTCAATTAGTTTTACATAATATATATTAATCTAGATATACGTATGAAGCCTTCAAATACCACTTTCTAAGCCAAACAGAAACTTAAATGACCTCCAGACTAATTCAGTAAAATTCTAAAAGCCTAAAACAACCAAAATCACAGAAAAGTGTCCCAAAACCAGAGCCCTGGCAGCCTAATTTATAAATTATTAAGGAGGGGGAAAAAAGGCACAAGTAGGAAGGATGTATAACAAACACAATTTTCCTTCCTTCTGTGCTCAAAATCCTGATTATCCCTTATGCAAAAATAAAAAAAATCTTGCCTTTTCCCTTATATTTAACGTCCCTGTTTTTTTATTTTTCAAACAAATTTATTTTCCCCAATTCTTGTCAAAAATCCCCATTTTCTCTCATTTTTTTAAATACTCCACACATTTCTCATTTTGCTGTAATTCGTGCCAACCCCTCCTCCCGTTTTTTTTTAAACTATTTTTTGCCCAAGATCTTTATTTTCCCCACCATTTCTGGAAGAAATTCCTTGGTGTTTTTTTTTTTTCCTCCAATTTGTAGGAGAACGGAAAAAAACCACCCCAAATCCCCATTTTCCCCCCCAGCACCCGTGGTTGAGCTGCATCCCAGGTGGGCTCGGGGACGCCCATTCCAAGCGGGAGGAGCACCCACACTTTCTCCAGGACGATGCCCTTGGCGTGGGAAGCGCCCCCGAAGGGGTTGGCCTTCAACGCCGTGCCCAAGTGCGCCTTCTTGTACTGCTTGTCGTGCCACTTCTGGTCCCGGCGGTGGCTGCGCAGCTTCCGAGCGGTGCGGAGGCCTCGGCACTTCCCTGCAGGACGAGACGGGGCCGGCGTGAGGAGGGGAAGGAGCCATGAGGGGAAGGCGGCCTGAGGCCATGGCGGGCATGCGGCGGGTAATGGCGGCCGCGGCCTCACGGCCTGCAGCGCTGCCAGCACCGCACCGAGCCGGCTGCGGGCGGGCCCCCAGCGGCTTCGGAAGGCGGAGAGCACCGCCGGGGATCCCGCAGCCCCTGCCCCGGCCCCACTCCCGGCCCCGGCGCGGCGCGGCGCTCACCCATCTTCTCCGCGCGGCTGCCGAGCGAGAAAAGAGGGAGGAAAGTCCGCGCCCGCCGCCTATAGCCGCGCCCGACAGGACCCGCGCGGGCTGCCCGCGCCGCGCCTGTCCCAAATACCGACCGGCACCGCGAGGGGCAGCCCGGCGAGCGGAGAGGCTGCCGGTTCGAGCCCCGGCAGGGCGCTGCAGGCAGGACCCCGGCCCGCTGCTGGCCGCGGGTTCGAGTCCCCGTGCCGCGGGTTCGGTCTGGCCGCTCAGAAAACTGGGGAAGAAAGTTTTGAACCAGAGCTAGACACAGAAAACGGACATTGCTTTATTGCCTCGCAGCGGGCTTGGGGGTGTCTCTTTGTCACCCCCACCGAGGTGCTCACTTCTGTGCGTTATAGACAGTTTGTTGCACAAGTGTGTTTTTATGTTCCAAAAACTTGACACCCGTTTCCAGAACGCCTTCTGCACACGCTAATTGATGTCACAGCTCCTTCTTACTGCACATGCACACAAGTGCCCTTTCACCCTCAACTGGGACCAGCTGATGTCCTGTGTAATAAATGGCATTGATTCGTGCTAACTGAATTGTAACCGTTATTAAAGTTATTATTAGAAGGAACCAAAAGAATCAGCGTTACAAGGCAGATGTATCCCTTTACAGATGTTACATGTTAAAATTCAGGTACAGGATGCAGTTTGGAAGATAAGTGATGTCCCAAGATGAAAATGGCCTTGAGATGGACAAAATTAGAACAACTTTAGGCATTGGGCATAAAAATCAGTAAATATCAGACTAATTAGTAGAGTAACATAACACAACGCGAAGTACGCACACACAAACCTGAAAGGTTATCCAAAGGACAATGAGGAAGAGGAGAAGCCTTCACCAAAAGACCCCCAAAAGAAGACTGAAGACCCCCTAACAACCAGTGAAGCATGTGCCGTGAAGAAAAGTGACGTAAAGTCAGAAAAATCAGAAATAGGAGGAAACTTAGGGGAAACATTAATGAATATGTATAAGCATACAATATATAAGTTTAGCTTGAAGTGATTTGTCTTGAACGTGAGGCAGGGTGTGAAGCCCCCTCCGTACCTCGGCTGGTTTTGCTTATGCTTTAACCATACTTAATTACTGGCTGATTATATATATAAACTGTAATTTTTTGCTAAATTATATTCTTTTACTAAACTGTATTCTTTTATACCAAATTACTATTCAATTTACTAAATTGTATTCATTTTTAATTAAACTGCCATTAACCCAAGTGACCTAGTTGTCAAAATTCTAATTTCATTTATAACATTTCCAGCCTCAATGGCTCTGTGAAATGGTTTGAGTTGGGAGGGACCTTGAGTCACGTCCAGCCCCACTCCAGCCATGGCAGGGACACTGCCAGGGATCCAGGGACATTGTGACTTTAATTCCTGCACTGTCCCTGAGCAGATCTGCACAGAGCAAAGTCCTGCCACGGAAACGAGCTTGTATTTCTCCTTTTTGAAAGCTGCCAAACTGCATCCATCCAAATCATGAACGTTCCCTTCCCTTTTGGGAAAGGCTCTGAAGAGGCAGTAATTAGATATAAACACATCTTTTTTAACACAGCCTGTGCTCAGGGCTTAAGTGGAAAATATATATTTTGTGTGTTTGCATAGGGCTGGTTTTACAGTCAATCTTTATAAAATAACTAATTTAAAAAATTTGAAATATTATAAAAATCCAGCCTCCCCCTGCAAAAGAAGCAATCCCAAACAAAACCATAAATTCCATCAACACTTTGAGGAGAAAACATTGCTGTTATAAAAGACAGCTTTTGAAGATGCAGTTCTGATGATGGAATGCAGTTGTCTGCATTCCAAAAGTCTAATTTCTTTTCAGGTACCAAAACCATTTTGTCTTTGTGAAAATGCTGCAGCTTTGCATTACAAAGTTAGGAATATTAGGAATATGCTAAAACTGACTAGGACAGCAGTTGGTGAGCACAACATAAATATACCATAACAAACCAGCATTTACCGGACCTATTAATGAATATTTATTAAATAAACATATTTATTTATGAATAAATAATTTTTATTTAAATGAATGAGATTGTGCAGGCTCAGGTGGCCTCAAGGCGTGTCCCTGGAAGGTACCCCATGGCAGGGGGTTGGAGCAACATGATCATCAGTATCCAACCCAAACCATTCTGTGATTCTGGGACCTGCAGAGAGTCTGAGGGTCTCTTCCTTTTTGCAGAACTCCCCTCCTGGGCACAGTCCTCAGGGCACTGTGGGCAGCTGTTCTCTTTGGAGAGTGCTGCCAGATAAGCGCTTCTAAAATTAAATGTCTCGGTTGGCCAAGCAGACAAATCCACCCAAAATCCCACCACTTATCCTGAAACTCCCGGTATAATCTGATCTCTGGTGCTGGTGTCCCGTGGCGCTGCACAACCAGGGACAGCTGGGCTGTGACACACACTGGGATTTTTGTGGGGTTCTTTTGGGGGGTAGTTTCCCCCCTGACCCTTCCCTGAAGGTGGAGGAAGGCCTGGAGTCTGCACGGGGATTTCTCAGGGATAGGATCCTTTGGGGATGTGGGACCCAAAAAGGTAATCCCAGAATCCCAGATTATTTTGGGTTGGATGGAACCCTGAATCCCATCCTGCTCCATGCCCAGCCACGGCAGGGCCATCTCCCAGTGTCCCAGGAGCTGCCAGCCCCAATGTCCAGCCTGGCCTTGGGCACTGCCAGGGATCCAGGGGCAGCCCCAGCTGCTCTGGGCACCCTGTGCCAGGGCCTGCCCACCCTGCCAGGGAAGCAGAAAAGAGTTGTAAAAGGATTAATTTTTGTATCCAGGAGGATGCAGAAGGGCTTTTTGGCCTGGTTAGTCTCCCAGAAGGAGGATTGTGTGGGAACTGAGACAAGATTTTTGTGTATTTTAAGGCCAGTTTTCTGTCTGTGCTTCCATAGCATTGTCAGTGCACTGTGGATCAGAGCAGCAGTGATATATTAGATTAAAAAGTGATGTGTTCAGTGCTGATACCTGTAAAGTGGCTGACACCTCACACTTTGGCTGATTTAGGAAGTTTCATGGTGACCTGATGTGGCACTGGGAGGTGACTGCAAACAGCTGGAGACGATTTGTGCTGTGTGTGACGCAGCCACAGGGGTGAATTTTCCATCTTTGTGGCATGCAAACCCAGCCTGTGCACAACGGGTGCAGCACAGCTGTCGTCCCAGGGTCTCCAGGAGTGTCCACCTGGTCACTCTGTGTGACAGGGGGTGGCTGGACAGCGGTGACACACCGGGGTGGGCAGGGTGCCACGTCCTACCTGTCCCTCTGTGACTGCTTCACTGCCCTGGCAGAACTGTGAGCCTTTGCACTCACTTGAACTGAGTATAATTATCTTTCATGTGAGATAGACTGAAAAAAAAAAAACCCAAAAAAACTCCAAAACATTGTTTAAAGTGCAATAAGAGCTGCATTTCCTCCTTCCTGGGGATGAGAATGTCTGGGCTGCATTGGTAGGAGATGGGGAACAGACAAGTGTCACCTTGCTGCGGGGTCATCAGAGGAGGAGTTCTGCATCCAGAGTAAGCAAAAACCCACACCTCATCTCCAAATGAGGGGGGAAGAGATGATAAGCAGCAGTTTTAACCCTTTCACTTGGAATACCAGACACTTTCAGCCTGACAGAGCCCATCTTGCAGGCTGCAAACAAAAGGGCAAGAGGGAACGGCCTCAGGCTGGGCCAGGGGAGCTCAGGGGGGACAGCAGCAGGAATTTCCCCATGGAAAGGGAGCTCAGGCACTGGAACTGCCCAGGGAGGGTGGCAGTGCCCATCCCTGGAGGTGCCCAAGGAATTCCTGGATGTGGCACTCAGGGCTCTGGGCTGGGGACAGGGTGGGGATGGGGCACAGCTGGGACCCGCTGGGCTGGGAGGGATTTTCCAGCCTCAGTGGTTCTGGGATTCTGTTGACTTCCCACTGACTTTTCCCTACAGGTGGCTCATTTGTTCATTTTTGTGGCCACAAAAAGTTCAAGGATGAAGATTTTTCTGGTTGATTTCAACATAAACAAAAATACAACAGCAATTCAGAAAAGGAATCACAAGAGCTCCCCTAACCATGTCCTTGTCAGGTTATGCATGCAAGGCTCTACTCAGAATTTCTTACAAGGCCCAGTAGTTCAGAGATGCTGATTTTGTCATCATTCTGCACCAGAAACTAATTTCTTTTCAGGTACCAAGTGTGTTTTTTATGTGTGAACCTCATAAAAAAGCAGCATTTTTAAGAAATGCTGAATTGTTGTTATTATCAGCAAGAGTCATGGGGCGAAGAAAGGCTTTTATTCTTGCTCTTTGCTTCACCAATATTTCAGCTGATTGCTGATTAGGGATTTCCTATCAGTACCCCTAGCATTAATATATAGCGAGGAACTCAGGATATTTTCACTGATTTATTCTGGTTTAACCTATGCTGGCAGTTTGGTGTTTTCTGGGTTGTCTGCAACCTCCCCATTTTTTCTGAGCAATTTGGCAGTACTTTTTCTGAGGTGAAACGGTGGCCCAAGAAAGCAGGTGTTGTTAAATTGATGAAGGGAAACATGGGGGGTGGAAGTGCAGCGAAAAGGTGCATTCATTTGTCACAGAGCATCAGCCTGTGCTGACTTCATCTGCGGCCGTGTATTGTTTATGCTACTTTCTTGCACTTTGCTGCCCTCAAAGGACACATTTTTCCTTCTTTTGGCCCCTACTGGTTTGTTTTTCAGAGTTTTAATTTTTAGCTTTTACTCCCAAGTGGGTGAGGGATGCTTGGGAAATGGATGCATGTGGATCAAATCTCCAGGCACCACCAGAAGGCCTCTCTGTGCCTTTGCCTCTGTTTATTTAGGAGCCAGGGGTGCTGAGGCATTGAACAGTGACATTAGTGACCTCACAGTGCCCAGAAAAGTGTGTGACACTTCTGTCCCTTCCCAGGGCTGCTTACATTTTTTAACTGAGCCACGTGTCCATTCTGGTGTAATTGCTCTGCCTTTAGCATCATGCATTGCTGGTGCTTCTCAGAAAATTTAGGGTTTATCTTCAAGTGGTTTTTGCTTAATCCTACGTTCCCTCATCTCATTTTTCAATCTGGGATTCTCACATAAGTATCTTTACTCCTCCTTAAATTGGATAGAAGCCGCTCGACTGAGGACAAGCTGTTGGGGGATTTCTCAGATGGGCAGATACCCTCTGCATCCCAGAAGGAAAAATTACTTAAGATGGCAAATCCTTTTTAATGGTTACAATGCTAAAGCCCTAATCCTTCTCTAAGATCTGGAATGCAACAGGCAGGAGCTCCTAATCAGCAAAGTGAAGCTCCACTGATGGTGCCATCAGCAGGGACCAGGACAGGACAGGGTGTCTGATGCCTGCAGATTGGTGTATGGCTGTGTCCTGCCTGATATTTAAGGGTTTTGGAACTAGATGGTCCCTCAGGTCCCTTCCAGTCCAAGCCATTCTGTGACTCTGTGATTCTTAGGGGTACCAGTGTGTCTGACCCACAAATTCCTTGGGGATGACCCAGAACCAACCCCTGTAGCCCCAGCGATGTGTGAGGGCTTTGGTGTCCCCACCTGGCAGCCCAGAAACACAGACACTGCCATTCTCTGGGCATTTCACCACTCTGGCCTGGCCTAGAGCTTCCCACTGCCGGGGATGGGATCTTGGGCAGGGATTGTTCCCTGGCAGGGTGGGCAGGCCCTGGCACAGGGTGCCCAGAGCAGCTGGGGCTGCCCCTGGATCCCTGGCAGTGCCCAAGGCCAGGCTGGACATTGGGGCTGGCAGCTCCTGGGACACTGGGAGATGGCCCTGCCGTGCCTGGGGTGGGAATGGATGAGTTTTAAGATTCCTTCCAACCCAAACCACTCAATAATTTTAGAATTCAAAGCACCAAAACAATCAATCCAGAAAGCTGGACATGGCACAGACTGAATTAGTGCTGAAGAAAGGAAACTGCTCCCAAATATTTGGTTCCAAAGCTTGCAGTGTCTTGCTTTCACATCAGCTAAGTACTATTTAACATACATATATCTACCTGATCTATATAATATACAGATGGCGTAGGATGTTATAAGACTTCAGAATACATGCAATTCTTTCTGTGAACAGAGGGAGAAATTCCAGAACTGCTCGTAAGCATCACCCACACCTCCCTTTAAGGCTAGGGCTAAGAGCAGATGAGATGTGAACCGCAGTGTGATTTTAGGGCCTGGCTGACCCCATCCCTTTTTCCCCCTAAGCAAGCAGCTCTCAGCCGGGTACAATCTCCCCAGAGCCGCTGGGGTGGGGCCGGTTCGGGGCCGGTTCGGGCTGTCCCGGGCTCCACCCGCTGTCCCGCCCCCGGAGCGGCGCTGCCGTGCCCGGCGTGCAGCGGCTGCGGGGCTCCGATGGAGCGGAGCGGGGCTGTCCTGCGGCTCCTGCGGCTCCTGCAGCTCCTGCATCTGCTGCTGCAGCTCCTGCAGCTCACCTGCACCGAGAGCAGCACCGCCGGGAACGGGTCGGTACCGAGGGAACAGGGACAGGTACCGGGGGAACGGGACAGGTACCGGGGGACAGCAGCACCGCGGGGAACAGGTCGGTGCTGGGGGGACAGGACAGGTCGGTACCGGGAGAACCGGAGCAGGTCGGTACTGAGGAGAACAGGTCGGTTCCAGGAGAACAGGTCTGTACTGGGAGAACAGGAACGGGTCGGTACCGCTGCCCTTCGTGCCGCCTTCAGGGTGCGAGGAGGTGTCCGAGGTTCCCTCTCCCGGTTGGAAAACACCCCGCGCTAATGCAGAAATTAATTAATTTGTTAATACTGAAGCAGGCGGTGCGTTGGAGATGTAACTTTGAAACAATTTTGCGCGCGTTGATTAAATTTGGGTGTTTTCTGTGAATCTTTCCTTCACGGTTTAATGACTCCTCCTCTGACTTTCCCTGGTCCACGGGAGAAGGGGATTATAAATAGTGAAACGGCAAGGGTGTGAAAAAACTACTGCAACAAACAAAGGCAAGAAAATATCCTGCCTGTGTAGAGTATTTGAAGTGTGAATTCAATATTGCAAGTGAGTATTAAACTTTCCTGGAGACTTGGGTTTATTATTAGTAGTGCTCTTATATTGTATTGTTATATGCTATTGTATTATATTAGTTTCACTCTCTAATGAAGCACAGTGAGCCCGGATTATAGCAGGGGGAAGAGGGGACTTTACTGTAGAGCCAAGCATTGGAAAAGTGAAAACAGCCTGAGCTGGATGAGTTGAATGATGCCCAAAGTCACCAAAAACACACGGAGCAAACATGCTGATGAAGGTCGCAGCTGTCAGTAAAATCTGTGTATTTGAGGCAAGAGGCACATGTGGTGATTTGCTTAAGCTTGTATTAAGAGATCTGGTAACCAGTTGCTGATAAATACTACAATATGTTTTCATTAAATAGCTTACTTGCTGCTCTCCTCTGCCAGTTCTCAGATTTCTTACTGCTCTTCTTACTATAATTTCAGGGTTTTTTAATCAATCAGACCAAAATCTGACAGAGAGCAAGCAGTGCTGTATTACACTAAATATTAACAGATGAAATCATGATCTTGATGGCAGTGAAGCAAATGGGAATTTTTCCTCATTGGGAGTGGGATTGTGCCTTCATGATTTTAATTTGCTAGAAGTTTTATGAGCTCAGTCTCTCTTTTTGTATTAAAAATGGAAGCTTGAGTATTATCTTGTACTGATCCAGGCCTTGTTGGACATCCATTAAATTGCAAATCAGCCTGAGTAATCAGTGCTTTGGAAAATGTTTATGGAAATCTGTCTCCCTGTGTCGAATCACACATTAAAAACACAGAAGAGTTGTGGGGTTTGTAGGTATTTCCTATTGATAGAACTTACACAGAGGCATTTAGAAGTCAGTGATGTTTTTTGTCAGGATGTTTCTTAGCAGGAACCAGCTCTTTCCTTGAATCTGGTCTCTCCAAACTTACACATTTGTAGCATTCATAACTTCACTGAAATTCCTTATGCTGAGTGTCCCTAGGACTGCAAGCGGTGCACTGCCCCCAGGTGCTCCTCACCTTCCCAAATTTTATTTTTAGTGCATTTGAGAGGTCACATGTTATTTTCCAGTTGGATTTCTCATCAGTTGGCTGTAACCAGTTCAGCAGCCAGTGGGAGTTCTGCAGCTGGAGATGATCAGTCTTGGTGAGGTGACTCTGAACTAATAGAAATAAGCAATACTGTTTCTGTAGATGTAGAGTGTGTTTTTCCATCTGGTGCAGTTTATCAGAGCAGTGATACGAAGAGCAGAAGTGTGGACATGGCATGAAAACTGCCTGTGGCCTCCACACTCAACCCCTGCTGAGTGCCAGGATTATTCATGTGGTTATTTGAGTGCAGAAAATGCTATTTACGTGGAAGTCCTCAGGAGCTGGAGTGTTTATCAACTTCTGCAGACAAACAAGCCAGACTCAGTTATCTTATGTAGATGGATAATGTCATCTGATAAGAGGAAATTTACACTTCTTTATACTTATAATCTTATTTAATTGGGTTTTACATAGTGATTAGCCCTTCCAGTGCTTTGTATTAGGGCTAATCCAATTTCATGTGGGTTCCTAACATGCTTGGTGTGGTAAATTCAATGTACAACATATGTGCCTGGGTGCATCTGGGAGAGCTGTTTACCAACTGGGAAGGGAAACTATGGCTGATCAAAACATACACCACTTGTGATCAAATGAATTTGGAATTTCAGGGTAAGAGAGGCTGATTAAAGGGTCTCTAACTCAGTGTGCTAGAAATGATTTCCTGTGGAGAATGCTCTAATGCTGGCCATTTTCTCTTCTCTTACACATGTAATTACCATTTTTATAATCCAGAGGGAATACATATTTTTTAGTGTGTAGCTATTTTCCCTTCTCTCACTTTCAGTACTTTTGCTTCCACGGAATGTGCTCCAGCTGAGGACAACAGGGCGCTGGTGCCTGGGGATCCCCCAGCCTGCTTTTTGGGTGGAAAAGCTGCTATTTTGGCAGCAGGGTGGCTGTGGACAGCCCATGGATCACACCTCAGGGCTCAGAGTGTCAGGGGCAGGTGACAGAGCTGATGACATCAAGGTCCACTTGTGCCTGCCCCAAAACCAGGATGGGATCATCCCCATCCGCTGTGCCACAGCGACGTGGGGTGATGGATTTCCCTTCTGGTGGCACTGCATGCCTTCTGCAGGAGCAGAGCAGGCAGCCAGCACTGCTAATTAGCGCAGTAATTAGCAGGAGGGCCTGGCTGCAGGCACCTCTCACATGGGTCACTCTCTGCTCTGCATTCCTCATGAAGACATGAATGTTTCATCAGCTGCACACATTTGTCTGCCTTTGAGTGTCTTCATGCTGAAAGCAGAGATGTGACATCTCCTCCAGAGTGGCTGTGCCTGCATGGGGCGTGGAGGAGCCAGGATTCATTTTTCTTAATGGAGAGTCACAGAATTGACCTTTCCTCTTCCATAAACAGTATAAAAACCTGTCCAGGAATGGAATGAATTGCACAATTTTACACCATTCTTCTTCCAGCCCCGATGTTTTAGTCCAATGTGGTGATTTCCAAGCTGGAGTAAATGGCTATGAGTACCTAATTATGCATATATGAAGATAGTGTTTAGTTATGCACATGGAGAGGAGTTAAAGTATAACTAGATATGTGTATATATAGCTGCAACTAAGTACAACTAAAGTCAGAATAACTAAATAATGTATGTTCGTGTCTTCTTGGTATGCCCTGGTTTTGTAGCTATCACTGTGGAAAAACTTGCCCCCCCAAATCACCTTTTTCAGCCTGAAGGCACAAGCTGTCATGAAGAAAGACTGGAAGAGTTAAAAAATAGCTGCATCAAATTACAAGACCCATGTTCCTAACCATAAAACAGCCTGAGAGAGGGTTTTGTTTGAGCAAGAAAACAAGTTTTGGTCCATTGTAACCACATCTTTAGTTACCTGCCTGTCAAAATCTGAATGTTTCCACCCATCTCTGAAGTCTGCTGTTGTCATGAGCAGACTCAAGCCCCCTGGAGACCCCAGGCCAGGTTTTTTGCTTTTTGCACCCAAAAAAGCAGTGGGAGAAAGAGGACCCACTCTGAAAGTGCTTCTTGAAGCCACTTGGGTCTCAGAGCTGAAACCAAGGACAAAGTTGGCCTCTCTGTATGTAAATAAAACTGCCAGATAAAATTTGAACGGGGTAGAACTTTTCTGAATGTAAGATCTTTATAAAGTTCTTTCAGCCTGGCAGCAGGCAGGGTGGGCTTTAGGCTGCCCCACTGTTGCCTGGGACTTGTATTTATCTGCTCTTGAGGATGCTGTGATGGAAATTAGGTTGGGATCACTCCTTCTGTGTGTGCCAGCGGGTCACAGAGATCCCCCTGCCCAGAACCCACCAGGGAGGGCTCACCCTGCTGCCCAAGCACTCCCCAGGAGCACTAAGCCCTGACTTTGGAATTCCAACAACTTATGGTGAAATCTGCACGTAAACACTGAAAACTGCTGTGTTTCCTAATATTTATATGCTGACCTCTGTGTGAGTATTTCCGCAGTTATTTCTGCTTTGGTGGCTTGGAAAGATGGTAAGAAATGGGGCAGAAGAAGATGGAAGTGTATTTCCATGTGGAGTGGAAGGTGAGACAGGTCTGCAGGGGCACAAACAGGGCAGGGTGTGCAGGGTCTGAGGGCTGGTGCTCAGCTGGGAGAGTGGGAATTCTGGTGGAAGTCTTGGGAAGGGGACTGAGGCCATCACGGGGGCAAATCAATCCACTGAAGGGGGATGCAGGTCCCAAGGAAGCTGCTGTAATGTGGAAGGTGTTCATGGGACGCACGGAGAGGGGTCTGCTCCTGGGTGAGGCCTGGTTTCTTGGACTTTGATCTTTTGGTGTTTGTGAATCCACTGGGCTTGGGTCTTGAGCTCAGGAAAGTTGGTTGTGCTGACACCAGCTGAAGACTCATGCCTAAGAAGAAAATCAAATGCTGGAAGCTGTGTGAGCCTGGTAGTTGTCACTTGAGACAACTACTTGCTTCACCCAAGCCCAGCCTTGCAGTGACTTCCATGGGATTCGTTATTGCCTGGAACCATCCCAGAGCTGTCTTCACGTGGTGTAAATCTGTGCCTAAGGCGTGCCAAGCCCCTGCTTCTGCTCTAAATCCAAGGTGATCCACCCTGGGGAATGAGGGTGGCACTGAGCTCTGCTTGGTTCCCCTGCTTGTGCACTGGGACTGGCTCTGTCCCCAAGCCAAAGCTGACATCCCATGGGATGGGACAAGAGGGGTAACAAAGCCTTTTGTCAGTGTGGTAAGGACACTGGAGTGCCTGTCTGGGCTGGTCCAGCTGAGTGATCTCTGAAAATGAGACATTTCTTAGCCAGGCTACAGCAGCTTTGGGGTAATTTGCCCTTTTCTTGTGGCTTTCACCAGCTGAGGAGCTGAGCTACCTTTGGAATGTTCTTTGGAGTGAAGCAGCAACAGGAGCTTTCCCCACTAAACTGCAGAAAAAGCTGCAAACTTTGAATTCAGATGCGGCACAATAAATATTTTTCTCCTTTCTCCTAGTTCACATGAATTTTCAGACCGAGAATCTCTCCAGAGAGATGGTAAGGCTTTCAGTGGGCTGGATCCCTGGGTGCTGGCTCTGTTAGTGTGGCTGTAGAAGATTTCATCCCCAGATGCTGCTTCTCTTGGAGGCTCTTCTGTCACACATTTTATTAGAGCTTGACCCTCTTAAAAAATACCCTTTAAAGGATTTGCCTGGTAAAATAACAATTTACAGTCCAACTCCGAGGTGCAGTGAAGCTGTGGAAGGAAAAAGCTTTCACCTTTTTTTAACCAAATCAAAACAGAGTTAAATGTTAGAAGGATGGAGCTGTGACAGTGCCCATGAAATGATCTCTGCTTGTGAAACATCACCCTCCTGGCATGGAGGATTGGGATGTTAGGGCATTTGTCACAGCTTCCTGTCTCTGGCAGTGCAGGGAGAAGGTTCCCAGCATAGTTATCACACCTTTGCCAGGCAGTTTCTCACATACCCTTGGATGAATTTGCTGCATGAAGATAAAAGCAGTTTTTGTTGTGTTTAGGATGAATAAATACAGACATAGACTGAATATTTTTGGGGCACTGGAGTTCCTCACAGTGAGGGTGACAAGGTGTCCAGTGAAAACAAGAGGAATCTTGGTGAACAAGAAAGGTAAATTAGAAAAATACATGTAGTGAAGGCAGTATTTGCTGCCAGTCAAGTATTTAACCAAGGCAAGAGCAGTAATTCTGACATACGTATTTTGTGCAGAGATAATTATTGTTTGCAAAGAACATGCAAACAGTTATAAATGTGTTTATAAATGGATGTTTATGATATGCTAATGATGAAATAACACTCCTTCTTCTGCAGGTCAGCGTTACAGTGGTCATGTGAAGCCAAAGTTTAACATCAGTCAGGTGGCAATTGCACAGGTAATGTCTGGAGGGTCTGTGAAGTCTTTTCACAGCACATTTAGGTCTTTCAGCTGATGTTGCTGAATTAAATTTGTTTTACTTTGTTTATGAGAAACGGCTTAAAAAAAACATCTTAAACATTGTTTTAGATTTAGTCCTGCCTCACCAGTTGTACAAATACTCTCTGCTTTTCTTAGGAGTGAGGTGCTGGTGCTGGCTGGGTTGGGGCACAGGATATTTCGGGAAGGACAAAACTCTTATATCCATATTCTGTATAGTGGGATTTGGCTGCTGTGACCAGTCTTGTTCTCATATCAGTTGGTACTGAAGGAAGAGCTGAAGCAAAACCTCAGATTTTCAGTGGGAGGTTTTTTCCTGAGACCAGGCTGTAGGTCTTGTCCAAAACTGAGCATAAAAGGCTTCCTTAGCAAAAGTGATGCATTCCAATGTTAGAAACATGTTGAATAAATCATATGGACTTCTGAGGAGACAGCCTTGTCATTTATTTAAATACAGTCATAGCCACTCAGCACATTTCCTGACCATGATCTTACCTTGCTTTCAGCTTGTTGCTGCCAGTGCTTGCTAATTTTAATCCTAAAACATCCTTGTGCCATATGTAAGATCCAGTACCAAAAAGGATTTTTCAGGGTCTGAGCTGAGAGTTACG
This sequence comes from Parus major, assembly GCF_001522545.3. Lineage (NCBI taxonomy): Eukaryota > Metazoa > Chordata > Aves > Passeriformes > Paridae > Parus > Parus major. Next base: position 73,334,564 of record NC_031799.1, on the reverse strand, counting down.
ATTTGCTAATCTAAACAGCACACACACACAAAAAAATCTCTTTTTAAGCCAAGACAAAACCTTGGGGCTTAATTGTGTCCCTCCTGGAGCCTGGTGAGATGCTGTTTATGACTGGGACTCAGAAAAGCTTCCTTGTTTTAATGTGAGCTTCCAATCATAATGACATGTTAAAAACAGATATTGGGTGTGTTACCCTGTCTAGATAGGACAGAGATGGTGACTGGAAATCTGAGTGTGAAATCTGAGAATGGCAGTTGAATTCTTCAGTTCTTTCTCAGCCCTAAGTCAAATTGTCTTTCCTGACAGCCAAATTGTCCTTTTGCTATGAAATCTGGTTTATAAGGGATGGCAGGTTCCTGGTGTCTGATGACACTGCAGGTCCCTGGGTTTTAGTCCTGCAGCTGATGTTGTAAAAGCAGGGATCCCTACTTCATCCATCCCATTTTGCAGCAGGTGCTTCCCTGATATAAAGCCACCAAGCCCTGCAACACCACTTGGGCTTTCCCCTGTTAGCTTTATTTTCTTTTTCAAGAGCCAGCACCAGGGGGTCAGAGGGTGGCCTAATCCCACAATCTCTTTGCCACTCAGGGTGATTCTGAAGGGTGAAAAATTTACCTGCATGAGCCACTTCCTGCTTTTTCTGTTCCCTCCTAAGAAAGAGCATTACCTGGAATAGGGCCTCACAATTTAGGGTTCCAGCTTTAAGGTTCCACTTGACACCCTCCTCAAACCTATAGAGTGGCACCATTACAAAACTTAACAGTGTACAAAACTTGACAAGTTCCCTTCTAGTTTCCATGCCACCATAACCTGCCAGCTCCTTCCACTGTGTCAAAATACATCCCAAGGGGCTGTTTATAGGAATTTCTTTACTCTCACTTGCTCCCACGATAAAAGATTTTCTTCTCCCAGCGCTTTTTTTGATCTTGGTGTCCCGGCCACCATATCTTCAGATAGAATTCTTTATTTCAGGAGTTGTGCAGCGCATTAGCCACCCCTCTGGGTATGGAATGGGAGTGGAATACTCCATACCATCCTCAGTCAAGTGGCCAGCTGGAAAAGATCAACCACTTGATCAAACAAAAAATTGTTAGACTGGGACAAGAAGCAAAGTTACCTCTGCCCCAGGCACTGGCACTGGTATAAATTTGGACAAAAACAAGGGCAAAATGGAAATTAAGCCCTTTTGAAACACTGTATGGGAGGCCATATGCAGTCGAAGTGGGAACAGCACCCATTCAGGTAGGGAAGGAAACCCTACACAGATATATGGTGGGCTGTGTGCTGTAAATATAAATGTAAACTCATATTTATCCCACCTGGACAGCTGCCCCGTGTGTTCCAGCATGTTGGGCTGTGTCCTTGGCACAACCTGAGTCCTTCCCAGGGGGCTGAAGCAATTCTTAGAGGTTCTCTAGAGAGTCTTCAGCCGAAGGGAACACCTGTGCTGGAGCTGATGTCCTGTGAGGTGCCATCCTCGTTCTGGGGGGGGATACAGCCAGGTATCCCTCTGCTCCCTCAGCCCAGGGCTGGCTCGTGTATTCTGGTGAGATGGTTAACTCCTGAAACCACATTTTCTGACAGAATTCCTCTGTGTGGTCCCTCAGGCTGTCAGCTACAACTTGAGCAGGGCAGGACAGTGGGGAGCAGAGCCCTGGAGGCCGTTCCCCCACTATGGCCCCCTGAATGTCACCATCAATGGTACCCCCTGCATCCTGTTCTGGGCCAAGAGGATCATCATCAGGCTGGAGAACCAGACCCAGCTGGATTTGACAGAGAGGACCTTCGGTGTCCATGCCACCGTGGACGTTGGCGACTCAAACTGCAGCGAGGACAGCGCCACGTGAGGGGAATTCTGCTCTGCTGGTGGAACTGGGCCCAGACAACCACTCTGGGGAGGGCATATGGGAGTAATGCCTCAGGATTTTAG